>NW_026943824.1:5738165-5958165 GCF_035594765.1 Anolis carolinensis
TAAAAAGGTGAGCTTTTTCCCGTCATAGCTCTCTGTTTGCAAGGAAAATGCAATGGGTTTTATAAATGACAAACCGGTTGCATTTCTTCTAGCGGTGAGAGTGGCTCTGGGAAAACAGAAGCCACCAAGCTGATCCTTCGCTACCTGGCAGCGATTAACCAGAAACACACAGCAACACAACAGGTACGTTGTTCTCATTTGTCATGACTTGTGTAAACATTGAAATAAAAAATGCCTTCTGAAACCCTAACTTTCACTGTTTGCTGTTTCTCAATCCTGGATGCTTCGGCTTTGGTGTCTCCCCAGATCGAGGTACGGAATGGTAGTTTTGTGGTGTTGGGATTTCTGCATGTCAAGTTGCATGTTTTTCCGTTTCAGGTCATATATGGGAGGCATAGAGAGATATTATCCCTCCAAATAAGAACTCTGCCCTGTAATGATATCTCCCGCCAATCCCCAAGTTTTCATAATGGACCATTTTTGCAAATCACCCCATTTACAACTCTTCTATTTGCTGTGTTTTGGAGCTGTTCAGGAGATGCCATTCAGCACCTTGGAGAGCTCTCCTTCCAACTCAACTTGCGATGTATTGTTGCACTCGAAAACCAGACAAAAGCCAATATAACACACTATATCTTTATTAAAACAATTATAAATCCAAAGGAAATTAGGTATAGAGTCTGAGTAAAGAAGAGTTCTTTTTAGAAAGTCAGTGATGGTTCCAAATAGATAAAGGGAAAGGTCCGATATGATAATCCACAATGAGAGCTTGATAGCTCTCCCAAGAAATCAAAGTCCATGAGTTGAAACAGGAAACAAGGCCGTCAGGAAACAGAGTTCAATCCTCTGGAAATACTTCGTAGCGAACAAGGCAGCAAGGTTGGCGAAGCTGAGGCAAACTTGAAACAGGAACAAGAATAACAACTAAAGTAAAGTCAAGGTCTACTCGAGAGTCGCGGCACGGCACGGCCCGACTGGAACTGGAAACTTGGCTTGGGAACAGGAGCTGGAGACGGAGAAACCTCTCTCCAAGAAATCAACGTTGACACCGCAAGGAAATCTACCGAACAAAACACTTTTAACAGATTCTGGACTGTTCAGAATTTAGGGAGTACAAACTACCAAAATTTTCCCAAGGGAACACTAACCATTATCCCATCTATTTGCCAGTCTTTGGTTCCTTCCCGAAGCTGCGCATGTGCATGCGCTCAACTTTCCCCCACGCTCGTCCTGGATCGCCCTTCTGTTTTGCAAATGCTTGCAAGGAAGGTTATGGCGACCGTTTTTTGGGACAGGAAAGGTGTGCTTCTTGCAAAACCTTAGAAGAGCGATCCAGGACGAGCATGGGGGAAAGTTGAACGCATGCACATGCGCAGCTGCGGGAAGGGACGCCCGCCTGGTTGAGGACGCAAGCCAAGCGGCAAAGTTTAGTGGGGAAGGACTTTCCAAACTCTTATATCGCTATGAGAAGTGCCTAGATTTCAATGGGGACTATGTTGAGAAGTGGTATTTGGATCTCGCTTTCAACTGCATATGGTAAATGTTTTCTCCTATACTTGGTTCATTTTTAATTCCAAAACGTAATCTACTTTCTGGATAGCCCTCGTATATATATACATTTGTAATTTTTCAATTCTGAATCTCTTCCCGTTCGCTCTGAGCCAGATCCTCGAAGCCACTCCTTTGCTGGAATCCTTCGGCAATGCCAAGACGGTGCGCAACGACAACTCCAGCCGGTTTGGGAAATTTGTGGAAATCTTTTTGGAGGAGTAAGTCACACTCACCTGTTCCTTTCTCTTCTGCCTCTCAGCCTGCTTGCTTTGACGTGGAATATATATATATATATATATATATATATATATATAGAGAGAGAGAGAGAGAGAGAGAGAGAGAGAGAGAGAGAGAGAGGAGGAGTCTTCTACAAAAGATGTGTCCAGCAATAAAACCCAACCAGTTTGAATGTTGGAAAGCAATGCAAGGAGAGCCAACGCAAATTCATATGTTTGTTTGTCTCCCCAGCAATGGGTCCATCTGCGGTGCCATCACTTCCCAGTACCTTCTGGAGAAATCGAGGGTCGTCTTTCAGGTGAAGCGGGCGCTTTTCATTCCTGTTATTACAGAGACCCTGTTTTCTTGTTGGGGAGGGTTTTCCTTTGCTTCCCTTGAGGCTGAGAGAGTGTGACCCACCCAAGGTCTCCGTTGGGCTTCCAAGGATCCGAACCCATGCCTCCCGAGTCTCTTTCAGGCAATGAGTCTGATTAAAATAATAGCCGCAGCTATTTCTACTGTCTCAGACTAGGTTTCTCAGAGGCGGAAGACATTTGGAATGAAAGTGCTGCCTTGAAAAGTGATTGTGTGCATAAAATATGGTACATACAAGGGCTATCCAGAAGTTAGATTACGTTTTGGAATTTAAAATGAACAAAGTATAGGAGAAAACATTTACCATATGCAGTTGAAAGTCACACCCAAATACTACAACTCACGTAGTCGCCATTCAAATCTAGACACTTACCATAGTGATGAATGAGCTTGGCAACTCCTTCCCCACAAAACTCTGCCACTTGCGCCCTCAAAAAGTATGAGAAAACATTTACCATATGAGGTGAAAGCCAGGCCCTAATACTACATCTCACGTAGTCGCCATTCAAATCTAGACACTTACCATAGCAATAAATGAGCTTGGCAACTCCTTCCCCACAAAACTCTGCCACTTGCATCCTCAACGCAGCGTTTTGGCGATGCTGCGCATCTGCGGGAAGGGGTGACCGGCTGGTTTAGGACGCAAGCGGCAGAGTTTTGTGGGGAAGGGGTTGCCAAGCTCATTCATCGCTATGGTAAGTGTCTAGATTTGAATGGCGACTATGTGAGATGTGGTATTTGGGTCTGGCTTTCAACTGCATATGGTAAATGTTTTCTCCTATACTTTGTTCATTTTTAATTCCAAAACGAAATTTACTTTCTGGATAACCCTAGTATATATACACACACACATATATAAGGGGAAAATATGTGGGACATGGGACCTCAATTCCCCATCATATTAGATATTAATTTTGCAATGCCTTTCCAACCCCCAATTTGGTGCCGATGATGCTCTCTCTTGTCTCATTTTTTAGGCCAAAAACGAACGCAACTACCATATCTTTTACGAGATGCTGGCTGGACTTCCCGCCCAGCAGAAGCGGAAATTCGGCCTCCAGGAGGCAGAAACCTACTACTATCTCAACCAGGTAGGAAGCAATGGATGAGAAGTCAAGGTGCTGTTGTCCGGGCGGGGCAAATCTCCATTAACATACATCCAGCCCAAAATGGGGCGGATTTAATTACTTTAAGTTGTGTAATGAAGGGGTTGTGTGCCAAGTTTGGTCCAGATCCATCAAGTCCTGCAGGAGTCTTTGTGGTACATACAAGCCAACCACATATATATATAAAAGGGTAATGGAATCACGGCACCGGACAAAACAACTAAACTAAACGCCCCACAACCTTGAAAATTGACAGTACAACCTCTCATCCACGCCTCTACGTTCATATAACAAAAAGAAAAGTAAAATTAAGTCCTAGCCACAGCAACGCGTGGCCGGGCACAGCTAGTGTGTGTGTGTGTGTGTGTGTGTGTGTGTGTGTGTGTGTATATATATATATATATATATATAGTGAATGTTTGTATGTTTGTATGTATGTATGCGAGTATGTGCCAGCTTTCTGATTGGCCGCCACTATCGCAGGCCACTGAGACCACCAGGAATGATGGATCTGGACCAAACTTGGCACACCTAATCCCCATGATGCGCTTTACGCCCTGGTGCCATTTGTGGGACGATGGACCATGGATGATGGGATTTGTAGTACTTTCAATTGCTACGTCTCCCACAGGCCACTGCGATGCCCACCAGTGACGGAACTGGACCTAACTTGGCACACAGAACCCTCATGAACCCCTTTCCATCCTGGGGCAGATTGGGGGAGGATGGGCCAAGTAGCTTCACTCACTTCTTGCTCTGGGAGTTGTAGTTCACCCTTAGACAGACAGCACTGAACCCAGCCAATGTTGGATCTGCCCCAAACTTGGCACACTGCCTCATCATGCCCAACTGTGCATACAGGCAGGGTTTCAGGGTTCTCTTTGATCCCTTTCCTAGGGAGGGAACTGTGAGATTCCTGGCAAAATGGACCTGGAGGACTTCCACCGCCTCCTTGACGCCTTGGAGATCCTGAACTTCACTCCTCAAGACCAGGAGAGCATCTTCCGGATCCTGTCCTCCATCCTCCACCTGGGGAACGTCTACTTTGAAAAATACGAGGTGGGCGCAGACCCTGAGGAAAGTTCCTTTTCTCAGAGTCAACTTGAAGCCTATGCTCCACGGGGATTCTGGGATTTGTAGTCCAAAGGGGGAAATTCATTAATTTCATTCTCTAGAGCAGGGGTCCTCAAACTTTTTAAGCCGAGGGCCGGTCCACGATCCTTCGGACTGTTGAGGGGCAGGATTATCATTTGGAAAAAAATACAAACAAATTCCGATGCACACTGCACATGTCTTATTTGTAGTGCAAAAACAACAACAAGAACAACAACAATGAAAGAACAATACAACATTTAAAAATAAAAACAATTTTAACCAACATACATTTATCAGGATTTCAATGGGAAGTGTGGTCCTGCTTCTGGCCAATGAGATAGTCAAGTTAATTAGGATTGTTGTTGTTGTTGTTGTGTGCCTTCAAGTCATTTCAGACTTTGGGCGAGCCTAAGTCTAAAATTTATTGATTTATTGATTATTTACTGCATTTATTTACTACATTTGTATCACACACTTCTCACCCCAAAGGGGACTCAGAGTGGCTTACAAGTTATATGTACATACAATATATTATATTATTAGCACAGCACAATATTAGCATTATATATTACTATATTGAACTATACCACAATACTATAACATTATTAGTAATATTATATGTAATATAGAATATATAATTAATATTATTATATGGTATTATTATTAGTGTTATATTGTATTACATTATAATATTATCAATATTATATGTATATACAATATATTATATTATAAAACTGAGGGCGGGGGCCAGGTAAATGACCTCGGAGGGCCACATCTGGCCCCCGGGCCTTAGTTTGGGGACCCCTGCTCTAAAGGATGTCTCACAAAGAAAACGTTTTTGCAGTGTCATCAACGTTTTCCATGTTTTTATGATAGACCAGTGGTTTCCAAACTTATTTGGCCTACCTCCCCCTTTCCAGAAAAAAGGGGGTGTGGCTTAAAGGGGTGGGCGTGGCTCCTGCTCAAGAGGGCGGGGCTGAGCCTCTCCCCTAGTCCAAGATGCAGGGCTGGGAGGGGGAGGTGGGCGGGTTATGAGCTCTGAGGCAGGGCTGAGCTTCTACCCCTGTCCTGCGGCGCCTGCCAGGACACAGGGGGCGGGGCTAGAGGAGGGGGCGTGGCCTCTATACCCCACCACCGTTTTCTAACAAGTGCCTCAGGGGTGGTATACAGAGGCTCTTGGGAAGAGGCTCCGCCCCCACCCCTAGCCCCGCCCTTTAGTCCTAAAAGGCCTCTCAGGAGAGGTATAGAGCAGGGGTCCCCAAACTAAGGCCCGTGGGCCGGATGCGGCCCTTCAAGGTCATTTACCCGGCCCCTGCCCTAAACTTTAGACTTAGGGTTGACCTAAGTCTGCCTGGTCTTTGGAGGTCTCTTTGCTTACCTGTGGTCTTATGAGATCATCTAGATGGTCTTTGAAGGTCTCTTTGCTTAGCTATGGCCTAACTTTCCTTTCCTATGGTCCTATGAGACCGTCTAGATGGCCTTTGAGGGTCCCTTTCCTTGCCTATGGTTTTATGAGATTATCTAGATGGCCTTTGGGGGCCCCTTTCTTTATGGTCTTTTAAAACCACCTAGATGGTCTTTGAGGGTCCCTTTCCTTATCTATGGTCTTCTGATGGCCTGATGAGATCATCTAGATGGCCTTTGAGGGTCCCTTTCCTTATCTATGGTCTTCTGATGGCCTGATGAGATCATCTAGATGGCCTTTGAGGGTCCCTTTCCTTACCTATGGTCTTATGAGATCATCTAGATGGTCTTTGGAGGTCTCTTTGCTTACCTATGGTCTTATGAGATCGTATAGATCAGGGGTCCCAAAACTAAGGTCCTCCAGGGTCATTTACTTGGCCTTTGTCCTAAACTTTAGACTTCGGGTTGACCTAAGTCTGAAATGACTTGAAGACACACAACAACAACAATCCTAATTTTGGGCTATTTCATCCTAGTCCGGCCCCCCAACAGTCTGAGGGACTGTGAATCGGCCCTCTACTTTAAAAGTTTGAGGACCCCTGGTATAGAGGCTCAGCCCTGTCTTGGGCTTTTGGAAGGAGGCCCCGCCCCCTTCCCTAGCTCCGCCCTCTGTCTCCCAACAAACGCCTCAGGAGAGGTATTGTTGCACCCCAAGGCAGCTTGAACACTGTAAACCAAACAGAGACCAATAATCATATAATATCTTTATTAAAACAATAATAAATTCAGGAAAGAATAAGTGGAAAGGATGAGTGAGCAATAGTCCTTTAAGGAATGGTATGAATTAGTCCAAAGCGTTGAAGTGATTTGTCCAATATTATTGTCCAAAGTCCAGAAACCGAAACACGCTCAAAACTGTTGAAAAGTTCTTGAGCGGGGAAACAACAAGAAAGCAGGAGTAAATAACAAAGTCCAAAATCACTAGAAAGGCTTGGATTTCAAGGCAGGCAAAAGACGAAGCTAAAAGCAATCTGGATTCAGGAACAAGGCAAGGACGTGAATTCACTCCGGATTAAAACGGGAGTTGTGGCTCGGCTTGTCCACAGGAGACTTGGCTTGGTGAAATCAGGGAACTGGAAACGGTGAAGTTGCTACGTTGACACCACAACTTGTTCACAGTGCAAGATACTTTTATAGAACTTAGATCTAATAACAGCGAAGGGAAACCAACTCCCCAAAGGTTCCCAAGGCATTCTGCTATCCAGTATCCCCTCTAGATGCCAATTGTTGACTCCTTCGAAACTGCTGTGTCTGAGATCTCTGTTGCTGCAAAAACCGTCTTTTGTTAAAGGATACATTCCCTGGGGAGCTTGGAACATCTGGTTCTTCCACGGGAGTCATGTTTTCAGTATCTCTCTCAATTAAGGAAGCCTCGAAGCTATCCACAGCTGGGGCCTGTAATTGGAAGGAACTCGGAGGAGAACTGGGTGAAAAGTCAGAGTAAGCTTCATCCTGGTCAAAGTTCATTTCTGAACCAGGTTCAGAACCCCAAGGCGGCTGGGATATAACAGGTATAGATTCTCAGCCCTGTCTCGGGCTCTTGGGAAGAAGCCACGCCCACTCCTCTAGCTCTACCCCCTGTGTCCTAAGAGGCGCCTCAGGTGCTCAGCCCTGTCTCCGGCACATGGGAAAAGGCCCTGGCCCCGCCCCGTGTCCTAATAGGTGCCATCACCGCCCCCCTGGATCACTCCAGCGCCCACCAGGGGGCGGTAGCGCCCACTTTGGGAATCACTGTGATAGACCCTCTTAAGAAATGACATTTATAACCCAGGAACAAAAATTGTGTTACATAATGTCATGCCACTCTTGATGCTGAACGTAACTTGAACTTGTTGCTTTGCAGACGGACTTCCAGGAAGTGGCCTCGGTTGTGAGCGCGAGGGAGATCCGTGTTGTGGCCGAACTCTTGCAAATCTCTCCCGAGGGATTGCAACGGTCCATCACCTACAAAGTGACGGTAAGAGCAGGAGAAGATCTTGTGATCCAACCAATGGGATGCTTAGATCCCTGAATATTAAAGGATAGGAGATTCAGAGAGGCAAGAACTGTTTCTTGGTGGCTGACCTGTGGGACTCTCCGCCACAAGATGACACATTTCTTGGTTCCTTCCCTTCTCTTTCTCCATAGGAAACCATGAGGGAGAAGATTTTCACCCCACTCACTGTCGAGAGTGCGGTCGACGCCAGGTAAAAAAGAGGACGGTGGGAGTTGGAGTCCTTGGGCAACTTAGAGAGCATAGGTTTCTCACACATCTCACACATCGTGCCTTGATACAAATGACATCAACCTGTTGTGGATTATTATGATTATTTTCCGCATTTCGGGACATTTTGCACAGAAAATTCACTTGCACCCAAAACAATTGGTTCCCGGCACAAAGTGCTACATTTTCTATGCGAAACAGAGAATATTCTTCAATGCCAAGAGTGTGCTTTGTGCATCATGTTTAACCTATTACACAATGAGAGTTTCTGTGCAGAATCACCCAACATGCCAAAAATTGATACAAATTGCATGAACTTGTTGAGGATTTTCATAATTTTTCCCCTGCATTTCGGGACATTTTGCGCAGAAGAATTCACTTGCACCCCCCAATTGGTGCCCAGAATAAAACTCTATATTTTCTTGAAATATGTTTTATTGATATACTGTATATACTCGAGTATAAGCCTAGTTTTTCAGCCCTTTTTTTAAGACTGAAAAAGCCCCCCTCGGCTTATACTCGGGTGAGGGTCCTGGTTGGCTTATATTTGGGTCAGCTTATCCTCGAGAATATATGGTACATTTATTATTTTTCTCTATTATTATTGGTATTATTACATTTATTATTTTTCTCTATTATTATTGCTACTATTACATTTATTTTACTCTATTTTTATTATTATTATTAATACATTTATTATTTCACTCTGATCTTATTATTATTATTATTATTATTATTATTAATACATTTATTAGTTCACTCTGATCTTATTATTATTATTATTAATACATTTATTAGTTCACTCTGATCTTATTATTATTATTATTATTATTGCATTTATTATTTTACACTACTATTATTATTGGTATTATTACATTTATTATTTTTCTCTATTATTGGTGCTACTATTACATTTATTTTACTCTATTTTTATTATTAATAATAATACATTTATTATTTCACTCTGATCTTATTATTATTATTATTGCATTTATTATTTTACTGTATTTATTATTACATGTATTATTTTCCTGTATTATTATTATTATTATTATTACATGTATTATTTTACTCTATTATTATTAAAAGGATACATAAGCACATTTACATTGAAGAAGATGAGAATAACGATTTAATCAGAGTTGGACAATCTTATCTTAAATTTGAGCTTGATGTAAATATTCAAAAACATTTAACCTACTGATGTCTCAATTAAAGTAATTTTATTGGTATCTATTTTTATTTCTGAAATGTACCACCCTCGGCTTTTACTGGAGTCAATGTTTTCCCATTTTTTGGTGGTAAAATGAGGTGTCTCGGCTTATATTCGGGCCGGCTTATACTCGAGTATATACGGTGGTGTTTTAATCTATGTTTGGTTTTAATCTTTGTTGGATCGGGCTTGTCCCTATGTAAGCCGCCACAAGTCCCTTCGGGGAGATAGAGGAGGGATATAATAATAATAATAATAATAATAATAATAATAATAATAATAATAATAATAATATAATGCTACATCGGGTATTGCTATGACATTGGTGGGGATGATGGGGTGGGAATAATAATAATAATAATAATAATAATAATAATAATAATAATAATGATAATAATAATTTCTATGCAAAATGTACAGTGCTCTTCAACGCCGACACCGTTTTGTGCACCAAGTTCAACATTTTTGTGCAGAATTGACTGAAATGCGAAAAATTGTGCAATAATGTAATATGATCCCTACTGGTTTGGGGACAAAACGTTGGGAACAGATTCCTTCTTGCTGTTTGGAATGTGGTGTTTCTAATGGTTTTTCTCCCTTCCCAGAGATGCCATTGCGAAGATTTTGTATTCGCTCCTCTTCAACTGGCTGACGGACCGCATCAACAAGCTCATCTTCCCTCGGCAGGAAACCCTCTCCATCTCGGTCTTGGATATCTATGGATTTGAGGTGCGATCTTGATCCAGCGGGCATCTACACTGGAGCATGAATGCAGTTTGATACCACTTCAACTGCCATGGCTCAGTGCTCTGGGATCCTGGGAGATGGAGCTTGGGAAGCTCTTGAGGCTTCTAAGCCCAAGACGGTGGAGACCTTGCAAAACTACAATTCCCATTGAATTGAGATCCCCATTTGCTACTTCTTGTTTTCCTTCGTATTTTGAACAGGATCTTGGTTTCAACAGCTTTGAGCAGCTCTGCATCAACTACGCCAACGAGTACCTCCAGTCCTTCTTTAACAGGATTGTCTTCAAGGAGGAGCAGGTAAGAACCAGATCCGTCCTGATCCTGACCCATCCAAAATTGGAGAGACTTGGATTTATAATAATAATAATATAATAATAATTTTATTTTTATACCCCGCCCCATCTCCCCGAGGGGACTTGGGGCGGCTTACATGGGGCCAAGCCCAGGCAACAAGCAATAGAAAACTCAACAATAAAAACAAATCGTAAGCAAATAAAATCACATATACCAATAAACAATAAGCACACTTTGGTAAAATCCTGGGTTGGCTCCTAAAAGAGGTAGTGGGCCAGAAAAGTGCAAATAGTTTTGTACGGTACAAATTAAGAAAGAGGTAGTGTAATGAAGTACAAATTTTTGGTTTACAGATGTTATGTTTAATTGTGTGTTTGTGTTTTAAAAGGGTAAGTATTACAGTTACTGCATCTCAGCACTCAGAGGCTGGTTGCCATGGAGAAGTAGGTGGAGCCAACTGCCGTTTAGTTGAAGAAGTGCAGAGTTTAAAAAAGAGAAGCAGTCTGTGCTCTGATGAGGCACAGGGAAGATTGATCCTGGTTGAGGGGATCAGGGAGACTCAATTGTTCTTTTGAGTCGGTTTAAAATAAGTTTGGTGACTTATTTAATGTAGTCTGTGTCCTAGTAAGAAACAGAGAAGCTGTGATTGTATATCATAGGGTGACTGCGGTTTAAAAGTAACAAAGAAAGAAGTGACAGAGAAAGAAGAGAGTTTGACTCATCTCATTCTAGTATTGTAACTGTTAATAAAAATACCTCTAAGTGAGAAACATCATTGTAACCACTAAGCTCTGTGCTGAACGTGAGCCAAAAGTGTGACGCTGCAGCTCAAAAAGCCAATGCGACTCTAGGCTGAGTCCCATAGGACTCTAGTGTCCGATTTTGGGTAAAGCAATTCAAGAAGGAGCTGGACAACATGGAAGGGGTCCAGAGAAGGTCCACCGAAATGGTCCAAGGTCTGGAAACTATGAATCTCCATAAGGAGCAGCCTGGCAGAAACGGGTTGGACTGGATAGTCTTAGGGGATCTGTTTCAATGCTAGGATTCCGTGATCCAATCCTCTTGTGTGTTGCTTGCAGGAGGAATATATCCGCGAGCATCTGGACTGGAGAGAGATCCTCTTCAACGACAACCAGCCCTGCATTGATCTCATCGCTCAGAAGCCGCACGGGATTTTGAAGATCTTGGATGACCAAAGCAGTTTCCCTCAGGTGGCTCTTCTGGGGTGGGCGAATTGTGCTTTTCCGAATGGCAGGGGGTTGGACTAGATGGCCCATGTGGTCTCTTCCAACTCCATTATTCTCTGCTTCCGTGACCCGTGTCTTCCGTCCTCCATCCTTCCAGGCGACGGACCACACTTTTCTCCAGAAGTGTCACTACCACCACGGCTCCAACATGCTCTACTCCAAGCCAAAGATGCCCCTCCCGGAGTTCTCCATCCGGCACTACGCAGGAAAGGTCACCTACCAGGTGAGGACTTGGGTATTTGGGGAGGAAGAGACCCCATCCTGAAAATGCAAATCGAAATTGTCGGATTGAGAAGCTGCAATTCCCCATCCGACCTGTAACGGGATGGCGCTAGAGAGCAACCTTGGTTACGTGGCGTTAATACCCTTCATATTGAGTCTGGATTTTTCTTTTTGTCTGGTCTTTCTCACTCCTTCCTTCTCAACAGGTCCATAAATTCCTGGACAAAAACTATGACCAGGTTCGCCAAGACGTCCTGGACCTTTTCGTCAACAGCAAAACCAAAGTAGGTCCACGCTTTGTTGGATTCTCAAACTACTCTTTCCCAGGATACCCATGGGGGTCACCAAATTGAATATCTGGGAGGGTATGGTCTAAACAAGCTTCTCATTCGGCTGGATCTTAAGGACGCTTTCTCGCCTTCCTCCTTGGTCAGCATCTCTTAATCTAGTTCCTACAAAGGAATCGTTGGTAGTGACACTACCTAGTTCCTACCTTGCGGGATTGTTTTGAGTGAGGACAGGGATGTGGACATCCGGGCTTCATGGGGGGAGTCTGGGTTTCCTTTAACCCAGTGATTCCCAAAGTGGGTGCTGGAGCGATCCGGGGGGCGGTGATGGCACCTATTAGGACATGGGGGCGGGGCCAGAGGAGGGGTGGGGCCTCTTCCCAAGAGCCCAAGACAGGGCTGAGCATCTATACCAGGGGTCCCCAAACTAAGGCCCGTGGGCCGGATGCGGCCCTTCAAGGTCATTTACCCGGCCCCTGCCCTAAACTTTAGACTTAGGGTTGACCTAAGTCTGCCTGGTCTTTGGAGGTCTCTTTGCTTACCTGTGGTCTTATGAGATCATCTAGATGGTCTTTGAAGGTCTCTTTGCTTAGCTATGGCCTAACTTTCCTTTCCTATGGTCCTATGAGACCGTCTAGATGGCCTTTGAGGGTCCCTTTCCTTGCCTATGGTTTTATGAGATTATCTAGATGGCCTTTGGGGGCCCCTTTCTTTATGGTCTTTTAAAACCACCTAGATGGTCTTTGAGGGTCCCTTTCCTTATCTATGGTCTTCTGATGGCCTGATGAGATCATCTAGATGGCCTTTGAGGGTCCCTTTCCTTACCTATGGTCTTATGAGATCATCTAGATGGTCTTTGGAGGTCTCTTTGCTTACCTATGGTCTTATGAGATCGTATAGATCAGGGGTCCCAAAACTAAGGTCCTCCAGGGTCATTTACTTGGCCTTTGTCCTAAACTTTAGACTTCGGGTTGACCTAAGTCTGAAATGACTTGAAGGCACACAACAACAACAATCCTAATTTTGGACTATTTCATCCTAGTCCGGCCCCCCAACAGTCTGAGGGACTGTGAATCGGCCCTCCACTTTAAAAGTTTGAGGACCCCTGCTCTATACCTCTCCTGAGGCGCTTGTTGGGACACAAATGGGCGGAGCTAGGGAAGGAGGCGGGGCCTCCTCCCAAGAGCCCGAGACAGGGCTGAGCCTCTATACCTCTCCTGAGAGGCCTTTTAGGACTAAAGGGCAGGGCTAGGGGTGGGGGCGGGGCCTCTTCCCAAGAGCGTGAGACAGGGCTGAGCCTCTATCCCTCTCCTGAGAGGCCTTTTAGGACCAAAGGGCGGGGCTAGGGGTGGGGGCGGGGCCTCTTCCCAAGAGCGTGAGACAGGGCTGAGCCTCTATCCCTCTCCTGAGAGGCCTTTTAGGACCAAAGGGCGGGGCTAGGGGTGGGGGCGGGGCCTCTTCCCAAGAGCATGAGACAGGGCTGAGCCTCTATACCTCTCCTGAGAGGCCTTTTAGGACTAAAGGGCAGGGCTAGGGGTGGGGGCGGGGCCTCTTCCCAAGAGCGTGAGACAGGGCTGAGCCTCTATCCCTCTCCTGAGAGGCCTTTTAGGACCAAAGGGCGGGGCTAGGGGTGGGGGCGGGGCCTCTTCCCAAGAGCGTGAGACAGGGCTGAGCCTCTATCCCTCTCCTGAGAGGGCTTTTAGGACCAAAGGGCGGGGCTAGGGGTGGGGGCGGGGCCTCTTCCCAAGAGCATGAGACAGGGCTGAGCCTCTATACCTCTCCTGAGAGGCCTTTTAGGACCAAAGGGCGGGGCTAGGGGTGGGGGCGGGGCCTCTTCCCAAGAGCATGAGACAGGGCTGAGCCTCTATCCCTCTCCTGAGAGGCCTTTTAGGACTAAAGGGCAGGGCTAGGGGTGGGGGCGGGGCCTCTTCCCAAGAGCGTGAGACAGGGCTGAGCCTCTATCCCTCTCCTGAGAGGCCTTTTAGGACCAAAGGGCGGGGCTAGGGGTGGGGGCGGGGCCTCTTCCCAAGAGCGTGAGACAGGGCTGAGCCTCTATCCCTCTCCTGAGAGGGCTTTTAGGACCAAAGGGCGGGGCTAGGGGTGGGGGCGGGGCCTCTTCCCAAGAGCATGAGACAGGGCTGAGCCTCTATACCTCTCCTGAGAGGCCTTTTAGGACTAAAGGGCAGGGCTAGGGGTGGGGGCGGGGCCTCTTCCCAAGAGCGTGAGACAGGGCTGAGCCTCTATCCCTCTCCTGAGAGGCCTTTTAGGACCAAAGGGCGGGGCTAGGGGTGGGGGCGGGGCCTCTTCCCAAGAGCGTGAGACAGGGCTGAGCCTCTATCCCTCTCCTGAGAGGCCTTTTAGGACCAAAGGGCGGGGCTAGGGGTGGGGGCGGGGCCTCTTCCCAAGAGCATGAGACAGGGCTGAGCCTCTATACCTCTCCTGAGAGGCCTTTTAGGACTAAAGGGCAGGGCTAGGGGTGGGGGCGGGGCCTCTTCCCAAGAGCGTGAGACAGGGCTGAGCCTCTATCCCTCTCCTGAGAGGCCTTTTAGGACCAAAGGGCGGGGCTAGGGGTGGGGGCGGGGCCTCTTCCCAAGAGCGTGAGACAGGGCTGAGCCTCTATCCCTCTCCTGAGAGGCCTTTTAGGACCAAAGGGCGGGGCTAGGGGTGGGGGCGGGGCCTCTTCCCAAGAGCATGAGACAGGGCTGAGCCTCTATACCTCTCCTGAGAGGCCTTTTAGGACTAAAGGGCAGGGCTAGGGGTGGGGGCGGGGCCTCTTCCCAAGAGCGTGAGACAGGGCTGAGCCTCTATCCCTCTCCTGAGAGGCCTTTTAGGACCAAAGGGCGGGGCTAGGGGTGGGGGCGGGGCCTCTTCCCAAGAGCGTGAGACAGGGCTGAGCCTCTATCCCTCTCCTGAGAGGCCTTTTAGGACCAAAGGGCGGGGCTAGGGGTGGGGGCGGGGCCTCTTCCCAAGAGCATGAGACAGGGCTGAGCCTCTATACCTCTCCTGAGAGGCCTTTTAGGACTAAAGGGCAGGGCTAGGGGTGGGGGCGGGGCCTCTTCCCAAGAGCGTGAGACAGGGCTGAGCCTCTATCCCTCTCCTGAGAGGCCTTTTAGGACCAAAGGGCGGGGCTAGGGGTGGGGGCGGGGCCTCTTCCCAAGAGCGTGAGACAGGGCTGAGCCTCTATCCCTCTCCTGAGAGGCCTTTTAGGACCAAAGGGCGGGGCTAGGGGTGGGGGCGGGGCCTCTTCCCAAGAGCATGAGACAGGGCTGAGCCTCTATACCTCTCCTGAGAGGCCTTTTAGGACTAAAGGGCGGGGCTAGGGAAGTGGGCGGGGCCTCTTCTCAAGTGTGCGAGATAGGGCTGAGCCTCTATATATCTCCCCTGAGGCGCTTGTTAGAACACGGGGGCGGAGTATAGAGGTTCAGCCCCATCAGGCACTTGGGAAGAGGCCCCGCCCCCTCCTCTAGCCCCGCCCCCTGTGTCCTGGCAGGCACCTCAGGACAGGGATAGAAGCTCAGCCCTGCCTCAGAGCTCGTAACTCCGCCCATTTGTGGCCCCTCCCACCTCCCCTCCCAGCCCTGCATCTTGGACTAGGGGAGAGGCTGAGCCCCGCCCTCTTGAGCAGGAGCCACGCCCACCCCTCTAAGCCACGCCCCCCTTTCCAGGGGGCGCTGAGTCATATTTTTTCTGGAAAGGGGGTGGAAGGCCAAATAAGTTTGGGAACCAGTGCTTTAACCCGTGCCTTGACCCTCCTTGGCTCAGATGGTGGCCAACCTGTTCTTCAGCCACGCTCAAGTGGTGGCCCAGCAGAAGACCATGATGGGAAGGAACAGCACCGGAAGGAGGAAGTACAAGCCCCAGACGGTGGCGGCCAAGTTCCAGCAATCGCTTCTGGACCTGGTTGATAAAATGGAGAGGTGGGTGTCCGTAAATTAAATTTACATACAATATTATATTACAGTAAAGTCTCACTTATCCAACGTAAACGGGCCGGCAGAACGTTGGATAAGCAAATATGTTGGATAATAAGGAGGGATTAAGGAAAAGCCTATGAAACATCAGATTAAATTATGATTTTACAAATTAAGCACCAAAACATCATGTTAGACAACAAATTTGACAGAAAAAGTAGTTCAAGACGCAGTAATGCTATGCAGTCATTACTGTATTTACGAATTTAGCACCAAAATATCACAATATATTGAAAACATTGACTACAAAAACGTGTTTGGTAATCCAGAACGTTGGATAAGCGAGTGTTGGATAAGTGAGACTCTACTGTATCTATCTACCGTATATACTCGAGTATAAGCCTACTCGGATATAAGCCGAGGCACCTAATTTTACCACAAAAAAAACTGGGAAAACATTGACTCCAGTATAAGCCGAGATACCAATAAAATTACATTGCTGTATATACTCGAGTATAAGCCGACCCAAATATAAGCCGAGGCACCTAATTTTATCACAAAAAAACTGGGAAAACATTGACTCCAGTATAAGCCAAGAGTGGTAAATTTCGGCAATAAAAATAGATACCAATAAAATTACATTAATTGAGGCATCAAGTAGGTTAAATGTTTTTGTATATTTACATCAAGCTCAAATTTAAGAGAAGACTGTCCAACTCTGATCGAATCATGATTTCCATCTTCTTCAATGTAAATGTGCTTATGTATCCTTTAATAATAATACAGTAAAATAATACATGTAACAATAATAATAATAAATACAGGAAAATTATGCATGTAATAATAAATAGAGTAAAATAATAAATGCAATAATAATAATAATAAGATCAGAGTGAAATAATAAATGTATTATTAATAATAATAAAAATAGAGCAAAATAAATGTAATAGTAGCAACAATAATAGAGAAAAATAATAAATGTAATAATACCAATAATAATAGAGAAAAATAATACATGTAATAATAATAATAATAATAATAATAATAATAATAATAATAATAATAGATGCAGGAAAATAATACAAGTAATAATACATAGGGAAAAATAATAAATGTAATAATAATAAGATCAGAGTGAAATAATAAATGTATTATTAATAATAATAAAAATAGAGCAAAATAAATGTAATAGTCGCAACAATAATAGAGAAAAATAATAAATGTAATAATACCAATAATAATAGAGGAAAATAATAAATGTAATAATACCAATAATAATAGAGAAAAATAATAAATGTAATAGTAGCAACAATAATAGAGAAAAATAATAAATGTAATAATACCAATTATAATAGAGAAAAATAATACATGTAATAATAATAATAATAATAATAATAATAATAATAATAATAATAATAGATGCAGGAAAATAATACAAGTAATAATAAATAGGGAAAAATAATAAATGTAATAATAATAAGATCAGAGTGAAATAATAAATGTATTATTAATAATAATAAAAATAGAGCAAAATAAATGTAATAGTCGCAACAATAATAGAGAAAAATAATAAATGTAATAATACCAATAATAATAGAGGAAAATAATAAATGTAATAATACCAATAATAATAGAGAAAAATAATAAATTTAATAGTAGCAACAATAATAGAGAAAAATAATAAATGTAACAATACCGATAATAATAGGGGAAAATAATAAATGTACCATATATTCTCGAGTATAAGCTGACCCAAATATAAGCCAACCAGGACCCTCACCCGAGTATAAGCCGAGGGGGGCTTTTTCAGTCTTTAAAAAAGGGCTGAAAAACTAGGCTTATACTCGAGTATATACAGTAATTCCAATTCTCTCAAGTCCCAGTTTGGAGAGGAAGGTGGGGATTCTTTAATCCCAGGAAATAAACTATTTTTCTCCTTTCTCCGCAGGTGTAACCCTTTCTTTGTCCGCTGCCTGAAGCCCAACAATAAAAAGGTACTGCTTTTTCACACCATTCTCTTGGCCATAACAAGTCTGGTTGGGGTTTGCAGCAATTGAAGTAAACTGAGGACGAAGGAAGGCGAGGGAAGAGACTCTGGGGCATTTTTAAAGCAGATGGGGAAAGTGGGAAGGCAGAGGACTAATAGGTTTCCGTCCCTGAAATAGTGGCAGGGCTACCAAATGGCCACTCAGTGGGGTTTTGGTTTTTTTTTTTTCCTTATCCAGGAGCCAGAGCTTTTTGAGTCCGACGTTGTCAGCAGCCAATTGAGGCACTCGGGCATCCTAGAGACCATCCGGATCCGGAAAATGGGATTTCCAGTGCGCATCCCTTTCCAGACCTTCATTGAGAGGTACAAAAAAGGATTCCGGAGCAGAAAGAGAAGGAAGTTGGAAGGGTTTGCATTTAAATGACAATGTGTGTCCTATCCAGACTAAGTCCATCGTTAAGCCCAGCTTTGTTCAAACTAAATCCAATGTTAGGACCAACTTCGTTTGTGTTAAGTCCAATATTAAGCTCATCCTTCTTTGAGCTAAATCTAATGTTAAGACCCACTTTAAACTAAATCTATGTGACTGAGCTAAATCTAATGCTATCCAACATGGTCTGAATTAAGTCCAATATAAAGCTCATCTTTTCCTGAACTAAATCCAATGTTAAGCCCAACTTTGAGCCAAACTTAATATTAAATATCAACTTCGAGCTAAATATTATGTTAAGACCATTTAGTTGTCTGAACTAAATGTAACTTTGAGTGAAAGCTAATGTTAAGACCAACTTTGTCTGAACTAAATCTAACTTTGAGGTAAATCTAACACTATCAAACTTTGTCTGAGTTAAGTCCAATATTAAACTCATCTTTTCCTGAACTAAATCCAATGTTAAGCCCAACTTTGAGCTGAATCCAATACTGAGTATCAACTTTGAGCTAAACTTAATGTTAAGACCAACTTTGTCTGAACTAAATCTAACTTCGAGCTAAATCTAATGCTATCCAACTTTGTCTGAATTAAGTCCAATATTAAGCTCATCTTTTCCTGAACTAAATCCCATGTTAAGCCCAACGTTGAGCTAAATCTAATATTAAATATCAACTTTGAGCTAAATCTTATGTTAAGACCAACTTTGTCTGAACTAAATCTAACTTTGAGCTAAATCTAACGCTATCCAACTTTGTCTGAGTTAAGTCCAATACTAAGCTGATCTTTTCCTGAATTGAATCCAATATTAAGCCCAAGTTTGAGCTAAATCCAGTATTAAGACCAACTTCGAGCTAAATCTAATGCTATCCAACTTTGTCTGAATTAAGTCCAATATTAAGCTCGTCTTTTCCTGAACTAAATCCAATGTTAAACCCAACTTGGAGCTAAATCCAATATTAAGACCAACTTTGATCTAAATCTAATGCTATCCAGCTTTGTCTGAGTTAAGTCCAATATTAAGATCATCTTTTCCTGAATCAAATCCAATGTTAAACCCAACTTGGAGCTAAATCCAATATTAAGACCAACTTCGAGCTAAATCTAATGCTATCCAACTTTGTCTGAGTTAAGTCCAATATTAAGCTAATCTTTTCCTGAACTAAATCCAATGTTAAGCCCAACTTTGAGCTAAATCCAGTATTAAGTATCAACTTTGAACTAAATCTAATGTTAAAACTTTGTTTGAGCTAAGTCCAATATTAAGACCAACTTTGTCTAAGCTAACTTCCATATTATGTTCAGCTTTGCCAAAGCTAAGTCCAATATTAAGCTCAGCTTTTCCCAAGCTGAGTCCAAGGTTAAGCCCAGCTTTGCCCGAGATAAGGATTCTAGCATTTCTAGGCCCTTCTGCACAAATCTATGGCCAACGTCCAGCCAAAGCATGCCATAAAATGAAGATGGAGGTCCAAACTCATGTCAGGAGACCCCCTCTGTGTCCGTCCAGGTACCGTTGCCTTGTGGACATCAAGCCCGGCATGATCCCCGATGGGTGGAACTGTGTCGGGATCCTGAAGAAGCTGTGCGCCGTCACCCCAGATATGTACAGCATCGGGACCTCCAAGGTAGGACGGGCCCATCTTCCTGGGGTTGTGGTGGGACCATTCCTGGAGCTTCTGGCTGCAATGGTGGACTTCATGGGTTCTTCATCTTCCTGCTGTATAGACAGTAGTCCTCTTGCTCTGCTCATCTCATCCAAGTCCATCCAGACCCCAAGACCCTCAGAAAAGATCCTTCTCTTCTGAGAAGCTTGAGTTGGATGAACTGAAGATGCAGGTCCACCTCCTCCTCCGCCTCCTCTTTTCTTCTTCGTGGTCTCTGTGAAATGGCACTTATGCTAGTTCAGTGATGGGCAACCTTTTGCACTTGGTGTGTCGAAATTCGTCAAAAAACCTAGCATGACTTGGGTGGTATGTCACTTTGAGGGGAAAAAAAACATAATTTCGCAATATGTATAGTTTAAATAACAAAAATGTATAAGTGGAATATATAATTGTATTTAATAAATCAAAAACTATTTACTACCACTATTTCCATGTACAACAATCTATGGTACTTATTGCATTTTAAGCTTCACAAAGTTTCCACACTGATTTCTCTCTATTCAAGTTTCAATATAGTCATGAATAATGAATATTATAATAATAATATAATATAATAGTAATAATATGATATACTACAATAATAATAATAGAATAATAATAGAATGATATAATTATAATATAATATAATGTTATAAAATATATTAATAGGATAATATAATAATAGGATATTATATATATATATATATATATATATATATATATATATATATATATACACACATACACATACTAGCTGTGCCTGGCCACGCGTTGCTGTGGGAAAGTGGTGGTGGTATTGGTTAAAAGTTGTTGTGGAATTTTTATTTGACGTTATTTGTATTTTTAAAATTAATTTTATTGTAACTTATCTTTTTTATTTATTATATTTTATTATTTTGTTGTATTATTTTTAGTTATTTTGTTATAGCATTTTATTGTATTAATTTTTTTAGTGTTTATTATTATTTTTTATTGTATTATTTGTATTTATTTTATTTTTTATTCTTTTATTAACACTGGGCTGAGTGGGTTGCTAGGAGACCAAGTGGGCGGAGCTTAGCCTTCTAAGTGGCAGCAATTGGAGAAAAACAATTATTTCTCTCCCTCTAATTCGGACTTTATTTTTCTTTGCTTTTTGTTGTATCAACCTAGAGGCGTGGATGATGGGTTGTGTTGTCAAATTTCGAGGTTGGGGGGCTTGTAGTTTTGTTGTTTTGTGGGTCGCCGTGATGCCATCACTCTTTTATATATATAGATATAAATGTACTGTTCATTTGTAGGATGGAGTAAACAAAAACAAACAACTGGATGAAATGACACCAAATTTGGCCAGAAAACACTTAACAACCCAAGAGGTGACCACCGTGTGTCAGCAAAAATGGCTAGATGTGTCAGTGCTGACACGCGTGTCATAGGTTCGCCATCACTGTGTTAGTTGATGCATGTGTGCGCTTTCAAGAGTTGTCCGTTGCGTACAAGTCTTCTGTAGACCAAGACCAAGGTTGTTGGAGGAATGTCTTCCCTTGTTCCTTCTTCCCGTCCGTTCCATCCAGCTCTTCGTGAAGGAGTGCGTCTACCAGGAAATGGAGGTCAAGCGAGAGCGCATTGTCCAAATGGCCGTTGTGACGCTGCAGCGCTACATCCGCGGCTTCCTGATCAAGAAGCGCTTCTACGCCCTTCGACATAGGATTATCCTCCTCCAGACCCGGGCCCGGGGCTACCTGGTCAGGTGCTGAGATAACACTTGTTCGAAGCTTATTATTATTATTATTACTATTATTATTCCCATCCCATCATCCCCACCAATGCCATAGCAATACCCGACGTAGCAAATGCTGCATTAGCCAGAGCAGTGGTTCCCAAACTTATTTGGCCTGCCGTCCCCTTTCCGGAAAAAGTATTACTCAGTGCCCCCTGGAAAGGGGGCGTGGCTTGGAGGGGTGGGTGTGGCTCCTGCTCAGGAGGGCGGGGCTGAGCCTCTCCCCTAGTTCAAATGGGCGGCCAGGACTGGGATGGGCGGAGTTACGAGCTCTGAGGCAGGGCTGAGCTTCTATCCTGCCCTGTGGCGCCTATCAGGACACAGGGGGCGGGGCTAGAAGAGGGGGCGGGGCTTCTTCCCAAGTGCCTGACGGGGTTGAACCTCTATACCCCGCCCCTGTGTTCTAACAAGCGCCTCAGGGGAGTTATATAGAGGCTCAGCCCTGTCTCGGGCTCTTGGGAAGAAGCCCCGCCCACACCCCTAGCCCCGCCCTTTAGTCCTAAAAGGCCTCTCAGGAGAGGTATAGAGGCTCAGCCCTGTCTCGGGCTCTTGGGAAGAAGCCCCGCCCACTCCTCTAGCCCCGCCCTTTAGTCCTAAAAGGCCTCTCAGGAGAGGTATAGAGGCTCAGCCCTGTCTCGGGCTCTTGGGAAGAAGCCCCGCCCACTCCTCTAGCCCCGCCCTTTAGTCCTAAAAGGCCTCTCAGGAGAGGTATAGAGGCTCAGCCCTGTCTCGGGCTCTTGGGAAGAAGCCCCGCCCACTCCTCTAGCTCCGCCCCCTTTGTCCTAACAGGCGCCTCAGGGTCTCAGCCCTGTCTCCAGCACTTGGGAAGAGGCCCCGCCCCTCCCCTGGCCCCGCCTCCAAATGCACCTGTGGCCATCACCACCCCCCTGGATCACTGCAGTGCCCACCAGGGGGCGGTAGTGCCCACTTTAAGAATCCCTGAGCTAGAGCTTGGGAGAGTTAGTATTTGAACCACAGCTCTCTGAATGTTGGCTTTGCTCACTGAGAAAAGTAACTTTTCTCATCTGTGGACACAAATACCACATAGTCCCATTCAGCAAATGCCTGGTCCATGCATTCAAGGTTCATCACAATTAAGGAGGCATTTTGGATTTGGATTTTCCCTGAAAATACTGGCTATTCTGACCAGGGGATTTCTAGTTTCCCAAGGTAACTTTTGCTCATGCCTCTTCCTTGGAATGAGGAAGTGGCTCCTCCATCCCTGCAGTTTGGAATACAAACCTCATCATCCATTGACAGCACAGGCATTGTTTGGGGTGACTCCAGCACCCATCATTCCCAATAAGGTCAAGTCCTGTAGCTGCCATCATTCTGCTAAAACCGGGAGTGTAATTCCTTCACTCCCATAGTTGAGAGAAAGTTCATTTTGGGGAGAAGGACTACAAATCCCATCATCCCTTGTCATTACAGTCATGGGTTAGGGTGGGACTCCAACACTCATAATCTCCCATGGTTTGTAATCGTTGTCTGAGATAAAGAGTCTTGACTCTGGTTGGACTGTGGTTACCGCTGGGGATGATGGAAGTTGCAGTCCAAATGCTAATAGAGGCCCATCGTTGGCCGGTGACAGAAACCGTGTTTAATTTTTTTGCCGTCCTTGGTCTGCTTTGGTGGGTTATGGTCTCTTGTTCTGGTTTCTCGCCCTTGGGTAGGAGAAAGTGTTGTTGAGGCTTGGGGTGACCTTTCCCACCTCCGTCCCGCTCTGCAGGCAAAGGTTTCGGAGGCTGCGCCGGACGCTCCTCAGGGTCAGGTGCCTGGTGCACATCTACGTCAACCGCCGGAGGTTCCTCAAGGTGAGTCCGGCCGCTGGGGAGGCGGGATTGGAGGGACCCCAAGGGCCACCTGGTCTCTGAAATCCTTACTGTGAAGATCTTTATTACGACTAAGGTTCTTTCAGGCGGGGGGAATCTTTTTATCCCACCGCTGCCACCAATTGTAAAGGACTAATAATTCACTGCCACCAATTTGGAAAGATGAAACCACCAAGGACTCGGGGAGGAGACCTTTTACTTTAAAGGGTAGCGTAACTTGGTTAAGAATATATGCGATGTTGGAAGAACAATAAGTTTATTCAGGCACAGAGCTTAGTGGTTACAATATTGTTTCTCACTTAGAGGTATTCTTATTAACAGTTACAATACTAGAATGAGATGAATCAATTCCCTAAAGTATCACTTCTTTTCTTAAAGTAGTTAAAACTTCTTCTTCTGCCACTTTTAGACCATTACTTCAATGGATCTCTGTGAGTCCAGCTGGGATTGGTTCCCAAAGTGTGAAACTTGGACTATCCAGTGACTTCAAACCACAGTCACCCCTGTGATATACTATCACAGATTCTCTGTGCCTTACCAGGACACAGACTACATTAAATAAATCACCAAACTTATTTTAAACCGACTCAAAATGAACAATTGAGTCTCCTTGATCCCTTCAACCTGGAGTCAATCTTCCCTGTGCCTCATCAGAGCACAGACTGACTCTCTTTTTTAAACTCTGCACTTTCTTCAACTAAACAGCAGTTGGCTCCGCCTACTTCTCCATGGCAACCAGCCTCTGAGTGCTGAGATGCAATAACTGTAATACTTATCCTTTTAAAACATAAGCACACAATTAAACATAACATCTGTAAACCAAAATCCATACTTCATTACACTTACATTGTAGAAGGAATGCACTTTGACACCCCTTGAGCTCCGGATGATGGAATGGTGAGCTTTGTAGTTTGGCAAAGGTCCTCTCTCTAAGAGTGCTGGTGCCTTGCCAAACCACAAACCGTAAGCAGAGGACAGTCCCAATGGAGCAACAATGGCATTTCCAACTGCAAAACAGAGTGTGCACACTGAAAGCTTTTGTCTGGATCCTCTTTGGGCTCAAGAAAGCCTGGCTAAGAGAATGGGCCCATAACCTGCCTTACCTGTCCGGCAGGTGAGGCGGAGCATCCTGCCGTGTCCGCGCCACCCCTTTGGCATCGGGAAGGCCGCCTCCGCACCCCAAACGTCCCATTTAGGGAACTTCTTCGTGGTGGTGGTGCCTTCACGGCCTCGCCGGTCAGAGCGCCCTTGACTTGTTGGTTCGAGAAGAGACTCAGATGTCAAAGACGTCGGAAAGACCGAGGGACGGAACAAAAGAGTCACGTTGGGACGCTATGCCGTGTCCCTCTATTACCAAATGGCCCAAAAAACCTCCAGAATATCGAACACTGGAAGCAAAGAGATCGTTCAACAGGTTTATTTGATCCAACCACCCTGCTGGGTGAACAGAAGAAAGTGCCACACAAAACTGCGCTTTGCTTTGGCCGGTGAGTTCCAACTACTACCTCAGCCCTAGTCCTTTCAGTAAGGATAGAAGAGAAGCCATCTCTTGCACTCTGGGATCCGAATGGCGCGGAAATCCCTTGATGTCTGGACCTTTTCCGAAGAAGTCGTGCAAATTTGTGAACGAATCCATCCGATCCATGAAGAAATGCACCCTATCTGATAATTATTTTATTTATTTATTAGCGACATTTATATCCTGCCCGGGCAGTTTACAAGTATATATATACATACAATCTATATATATAAAAGGGTAATGAAATTTCGGCCTAGGACAAAACAACAAAACTACACATTCCAGAAACACTAAACTTGGCAGCACAACCCCTCATCCATGCCTCTACGTTCATACAACAAAAAGCTCCAGCTAATCCAAAAAACGGCCAGGCTTTGAGACTGCAAGGCTATTCACTGCTATTCCACCTGGCCAACAAAGGATTCCCATAAGCCACAGCAATGCATGGCTGGGCAAAGCTAGTCAATATTTGCATGTACATACAATATATTATTTTATTAGTGTAGCACAATATAAGTATCATATATTACTATATTGTACTATACCACTACACTGCAATGTTATTAGTAATATTACATGTATATATTGTATTATTAGTATTATATTGTATTGCAATATTACGATCTATATATATAAAAGGGTAATGAAATTTTGGCCTAGGACAAAACAACAAAACTACACGTCCCAGAAACACTAAACGTGGCAGCACAACCCCTCATCCATGCCTCTACGTTCATACAACAAAAAGCTCCAGCTACTCCAGAAAACGGCCAGGCTTTGAGACTGCAAGGCTATTCACTGCTATTCCACCTGGCCAACAAAGGATTCCCATAAGCCACAGCAACGCGTGGCCGGGCAAAGCTAGTATATCATATTATACGACTATATTGCAATATTATTAGTAATACTGCATGTAATATAAATATACAATTATAATAGTGGATTATAATTATTGTTACATTATTAATTATTACAATTAATAATATCAGCCACATCCATGGATAAATTTACCATGTGCAGGCCCATGGAGAAATCCACCATCCATCGGATCCATGGACAAATCTATTATAGCCATGGGCAGCGGCATCAGATCCATATCTGTGGACAAACCAGCCATATCCATGGATAAATCTGCCATATTTGTAGAGAAATCTATCAGATCCATGGACAAATCCACCAGATATACTATATTCATGGACAAATCACCAATATCCATGGACAAATGCACCGGATCCATGGATAAAACCATCGTATCCATGGACAGATCCAATTATCCCCGTCTTCTTTGGATCCCTTTTCTACGGAAAATCCCTTGCATATGTCTTATCGTCCTCCCATACTCTTTGGAAACTCCTACGTCCTTTGTTCCTGACAATAAAATTATTTATATTTTTAAATAGAAAAGACTTGCTTTTATGCAGGGATGTGTCCAAAGGTCTGGGAGGGGAAGACGAGAGGATGCATCCACACTGTGGAATTAATGCGGTTTGGTCCCACTTGAGCTGCCACGTCTCTTGGTGAGACACCAGCACTCGAGAGAGCTCAGGAACCTTGTGAAACTATAACTCTCGTCATTCGGTAGTGTTGTCGACCGCGTTTTAGGGGATCGGGCCCTTAAGGAGAGACCCGATCCGGTCCTGAGAGAACGGACCTTGGCGAAGCCAAAAGGAGAATTACGAGCCGCAATACAACCTGAAGCCAAAATGAAGAAGGTCCGCCAAAGTTGAAGGAAAATCCGCCAAGGAGTCTTTATTGAGCAATTCAGCTGAAGAGGACTCTAGTAGCGATCATTCGGTCTACTAGGGTCCCATACAATCAAAATAAAGCCATACTTATACAAAATTTCAGTCTGACAACCCTTTGAATTTCCCGCCCTGCTCCCCCGCCCATCTGATCGTTGATAGGCTAGAAGGTTGAACGAGGCGGGCTTTCGTTTCCCGCCTTGCTCCGTTGGCCCAATAGGAAGCTGCCTTTTGTCTCTACTCGGGCCAATCAGGAAAGAGAAGGCGGGAGTTATTGAAACAATGGGGTGACAGGGCAGGAACTGTCGGATTAAGTCCTGCTAGACCGATTTCTAAGGGATTAATGGCAGCAATCAAGGGTGTCCGGGTTCCTGTCACGTATACAGATTTTAGATATGCCTTGGGGTGTCAGAGGTGGAAGCAAAGATGGGTGGTGATGAGCCATATTGACAGGCTCTGCAGGGCGCCTTCCTGAGGTGTCCTGGATTTTCCTTTGGATGAGATATGACAATGTTTGCCTTGGGGCGAATCACCTTTAGGTCAACACTCCGAATTCGGCGACTCAAGCCCTATATTGTCCATGCAATTTGAATTTGATTGGATTTAGCGGTGGCAGATTATCCTTTTGTTTTTGGGAAAGGAAGCCTGGGTCATAGGAAATGGGATAAGTTCTGGGGTTCAGGTTGAGTTCAAAATATTTCCTATTTGATTTCATGATTTGACAATTATATGAAATAAAATGAAAAATAAAATAAAGTTGGAATATAAACCATGCTGGGAAAAATACATATTTTCCGGGGATCCCAAAGAGTACAAATACATATAGGCAGATAGATAGATTTCATGGAAATAAGGGAGAATTCACAAAAGTGAGTTACATTTCATAAAGGGGAATCATGAATGATATAAACAATTGAAAATATTTGATAAGAACGAAGTTCATAACATCTGGAGAACCCAGCATGGAAATTCATAAAAGTGGAGTTTTAGCAGCATGATCTTACAATTCATGAAGTTGTTATCTCTTGCCTCAGAGTGCAGGGATAATCCACAGTAAACTCCAGTAAAAAGTCTCAATCACCTTCTACTATAAATATATGGAATATAGAACATAAAGTCTTGATTTTTGAACTATCTTTTACAAAGTCCTGGGGGGGGGGGGGGTCACCTCGATCACAGTAGCATTGAGCCACGGCGGTTAAAGCAGTGTCAATCTGCATTAATTCAACAGTGTGGACGCACCCACAGATATGGAACGGATTTGGGGAAATTGAAGTCATGGAGGGTGGATGTTGGAGGGAGACGTGGTGCTTAGAGCTTGGGAATGTTACTTTGGTGGACTATATCTCCCAGAATCATGCGGCTAAGTCAGAAGGAAGATTATGGAAGCTGTAGTCAACATTAAGCAATATGGATATCTCCAAAATAAGAATTACAGTAGAGTCTCACTTATCCAAGACTCGCTTGGATATACATACAATATATTATATTATATGACTATATTGCAATATTATTAGTAATATTGCATGTAATATAAATATACAATTATAATAGTGAATTATAATTATTATTACATTGTATTACATCATAATATTATTATTGATATTACATGTACAGTAGAGTCTCATTTATCCAAGACTCGCTTGGATATACATACAATATATTATATTATATGACTATATTGCAATATTATTAGTAATATTGCATGTAATATAAATATACAATTATAATAGTGAATTATAATTATTATTACATTGTATTACATCATAATATTATTATTGATATTACATTACAGTAGAGTCTCACTTATCCAAGACTCGCTTGGATATACATACAATATATTATACGACTATATTGCAATATTATTAGTAATATTGCATGTAATATAAATATACAATTATAATAGTGAATTATAATTATTATTACACTGTATTAACATCATAATATTATTATTGATAATACATGTACAGTAGAGTCTCACTTATCCAAGACTCGCTTGGATATACATACAATATATTATATTATACGACTATATTGCAATATTATTAGTAATATTGCATGTAATATAAATATACAATTATAATAGTGAATTATAATTATTATTACATTGTATTACATCATAATATTATTATTGATATTACATGTACAGTAGAGTCTCACTTATCCAAGACTCACTTATCCAAGTTTCTGGATAATCCAAGCAATTTTTGTAGTCAATGTTTTCAATATATTGTAATATTTTGGTGCTAAATTCGTAAATACAGTAATTACAACATAGCATGACAGCGCATTGAACTACTTTTTCTGTCAAATTTGTTGTATAACATGATGTTTTGGTGCTTAATTTGTAAAATCATAACCTAATTTGATGTTTAATAGGCTTTTCCTTAATCCCTCCTTATTATCCAACATATTATCCAACGTTCTGCCGGCCCATTTATGTTGGATAAGCGAGACTCTACTGTATTAGATTTAGCTCAAAGTTGGGCTTAACATGGGATTTAGTTCAGGAAAAGATGAGCTTAATATTGAATTAACTCAGACAAAGTTGGATAGCTCAGTCACATAGATTTAAAGTGGGTCTTAATGTTGGATAAGTGAGACTCTACTGTATGATACAATTATAAATTTTTTGTTATTTAAACTATACATATTGCGAAATTATGTTTTTTTTTTCTCAAAGTGACACACCACCCAAGTCATGCTAGGTTTTTTGACGAATTTCGACACACCAAGTGCAAAAGGTTGGTTCTAGACCAAGGGTCCCTAAACTTTTTAAACAGGGGGCCAGTTCACAATCCTTTGGGCTATTGGAGGTCCAGACTATAGTTGGCCACCGAGCAATAATTAACAACAACAACAACAATAATAATAATAATAATAATAATAATAATAATAATAAAATAACAGCAATAATAATAAAAAGAGGGTTAGAAGAGACCCTTTGGCCATTGAGTCCAATCCCCTTCTGCCTTTGTGCACCGAAAACACAAGCAAAGCACCCCTGACAGATAGCCACCCAGCCTCAATGATAATAATAATAATAATAATAATAATAATAATAATAATAATAATAATAATAATAAAGAGAGTTGGAAGAGACCCTTTGGGCCATTAAGTCCAATCCCCTTCTGCCTTTGTGCACCGAAAACACAAGCAAAGCACCCCTGACAGATGGCCACCCAGCCTCAATGTTAATAATAATAATAACAATAATAATAATAATAGCAATAATCATAAAAAAGGGTTGGAAGAGACCCTTTGGGCCATTAAGTCCAAACCCCGCCTGCCTCTGTGGACCAAAAGCACAAGCAAAGCACCCCTGACAGATGGCCACTCAGCCTCAATGTTAATAATAATAATAACAATAATAATAATAATAGCAATAATCATAAAAAAGGGTTGGAAGAGACCCTTTGGGCCATTGAGTCCAGTCCCCTTCTGCCTCTGTGGACCAAAAGCACAAGCAAAGCACCCCTGACAGATGGCCACCCAGCCTCAATTTTAATAATAATAATAATAATAATAATAATAATAATAATAATAGTAAAGAGGGTTGGAAGAGACCCTTTGGGCCATTGAGCCCAATCCCCTTCTGCCTTTGTGCACCGAAAACACAAGCAAAGCACCCCTGACAGATGGCCACCCAGCCTCAATGTTAATAATAATAATAATAATAATAATAATAATAATAATAATAATAGTAAAGAGGGTTGGAAGAGACCCTTTGGGGGTCTCTGCCACCCAGCCTCAATGTTAATAATAATAATAATAATAATAATAATAATAATAATAATAATAATAATAAACCCTTGGGCCATTGAGTCCAATCCCCTTCTGCCTTTGTGCACCAAAAGCACAAGCAAAGCACCCCTGACAGATAGCCACCCAGCCTCAATGTTAATAATAATAATAATAATAATAATAATAATAATAATAATAATAATAATAGTAAAGAGGGTTGGAAGAGACCCTTTGGGGGTCTCTGCCACCCAGCCTCAATGTTAATAATAATAATAATAATAATAATAATAATAATAATAATAATAATAATAATAATAGACCCTTGGGCCATTGAGTCCAATCCCCTTCTGCCTTTGTGCACCAAAAGCACAAGCAAAGCACCCCTGACAGATGGCCACTCAGCCTCAATGTTAATAATAACAACAACAACAACAACAACAACAATAATAATAATAATAATAATAATAATAGCAATAATCATAAAAAAGGGTTGGAAGAGACCCTTTGGGCCATTAAATCCAAACCCCATCTGCCTCTGTGGACCAAAAGCACAAGCAAAGCACCCCTGACAGATGGCCACCCAGCCTTAATGTTAATAATAATAATAATAATAATAATAATAATAATAATAATAGGTGTTGTAAGAGAAAAAGAGACCCCTTGGGTCATTTAGTCTAACCCCCTTATCCCTTGTGCCATGGGGGCCGGATAAATGCTTCAATGGGCCGCATCCGGCCCCCGGGCCTTAGTTTGGGGACCCCTGGTCTAGACGGTGGATTCTAGGAGTGAATAAATGCTGCTTGACCCCACCTGAACTGCTGTATCCCATAGGAGTTGTAGTTTCACAAGGTCCCAAGAGTCTTCTCTGCCCAAGAGTTCCAAACGACAACTTCAAGGACCCCATCGCATTGAGGTCGTGGCAGTTAAAAGTGGTGCCAAACTGCATTCATTCCCCAGTGTGGATAATAAGGGTTCGACCCACATTCTCTCAACTCACAATGGGATCAATGGAAAGGCCCAGCCGAGGAACAAGAGCCAAAGGCAAGGGTTAAAGCGTGACTCATGTGGCACCGAAAAGCAAACAGCGGCAACTGAAGCCTCTGCCGGGCTTTCTCTTGGCACAAACATCCAAGGCACTGGTGGCAACCATGAAGAGCGTCCGTTTCCAAGTGAATGCCGGAGACGAGGTTTGCCAGGGAAATATAGTTTTCATATAGAGGATAATCCAGACCTGCTTTGCTATCCTCGATTGGGATTTGGGTAGGTGGTGGTTCACTGGCTTCCAAGGCTTTCCTGATCCTCGGGAAGATGGTGGCAGGATATAAAAATAAAATTATTATTATTATTTTATTGTATGACACAGCAAACAAGATAGATATGCTGGATTTCATACAATAAAATAATAATAATAATTTTATTATTATCAACACAACGACGTTGTATGGCACAGCAAACAAGATAGATATGCTGGATTTCGTTTTGCAAAACCACAAGTCGAACACTTCCCAAGTGCCTAGGACTGTGTGATGTATTTTCGGATGATGTGTGCAGATTCCAGTAGGGTGGCCTTTTGCAGTTGGCAGATCGTGATTTTGTCAATGTCTATTGTTTCCAAATGCCGGCTGAGATCTTTTGGCACAGCACCCAGTGTGCCCATCACCACCGGGACCACCTGTACTGGTTTCTGCCAGAGTCTTTGAAGTTCAGTCTTGAGGTCCTGAGAGCGGCTGAGTTTTTCCTGTTGTTTTTCGTCAATGCGACTGTCACCTGGGATGGCAACATCAATGATCCAAACCTTGTTCTTTTCCACAACTGTGATGTCTGGTGTGTTGTGTTCCAGAACTTTGTCAGTCTGGATTCGGAAGTCCCACAGTATCTTTGCATGTTCATTTTCCAATACTTTCCAAATTTTTTATTATTATTATTATTATTATTATTATTATTATTATTATTATTATTATTAATGCTGTGAATGGTTTAATTTTATTTACTTATTTATTTACAGTATTTATATTCCGCCCTTCTTTCTCACCCCGAAGGGGACTCAGGGCGGATCACATTATACATATATAAGGCAAACATTCAATGCCATATAACATAGAACAGAGGCAGAGATAGACACAGAGGCAATTTAAACTTAAATTTAATTCCATTTGTATTCAATGCCATGTAACATAGAACACAGGCAGAGACAGACACAGAGGCAATTTAAATTTAATTCCATTTTGCATTCAATGCCATGTAACATAGAACAGAGGCAGAGACAGAGACAGACACAGAGGCAATTTAAATTTAATTCCATTTTGCATTCAATGCCATGTAACATAGAACAGAGGCAGAGACAGACACAGAGGCAATTTAAATTTAATTCCATTTTGCATTCAATGCCATGTAACATAGAACAGAGGCAGAGACAGCCCCCTAGGCAATTTAAATTTAATTCCATTTTGCATTCAATGCCATGTAACATCGAACAGAGGCAGAGACAGACACAGAGGCAATTTAAATTTAAATTTAATTCCATTTTGCCATTCAGCCTGGGTAGGGTTTAAATAATAATAATAATAATAATAATAATAATAATAATAATAATAATAATACATCACACAGTCCTAGACACTTGGAAAGTGTTCGACTTATGATTTTGTGATACGAAATCCAGCATATCTATCTTGTTTGCTGTGTCATAATAAAATAAAAATAATAATTTTATTTTTATATCCTGCCACCATCTCCCCAAGGGAACTCGGGGCGGCTTACATGGGGCAAGTTGTGTGGTAACAACAACATCCACCTTATTATTATTATTATTATTATTATTATTATTATTATTATTATTATTATTATTGTATGACATAGCAAACAAGATAGATATACTGGATTTCGTATCACAAAATCACAAGTCGAACACTTCCCAAGTGTCTAGGGCTGTGTGATGTATTTTCGGATGATGCGTGCAGATCCCGGTAGGGTGGCCTTTTGCAGTTGGCAGATCGTAATTTTGTCAATGTCTATTGTTTCTAAATGCCGGCTGAGATCTTTTCACATGGCACTCAACGTGTCTGTGCAAGGAAACCAACGAAACCATGGATCATATCCTCAGCTGCTGTAAGAAAATCACACAGACAGACTACAAACAGAGGCACAACTATGTGGCCCAAATGATTCACTGGAACTTATGCCTCAAGTACCACCTCCCAGCAGCAAAGAACTGGTGGGATCACAAACCTGCAAAAGTATTGGAAAATGAGCACGCAAAGATACTGTGGGACTTCCGAATCCAGACTGACAAAGTTCTGGAACACAACACACCAGACATCACAGTTGTGGAAAAGAAAAAGATTTGGATCATTGATGTCGCCATCCCAGGTGACAGTCGCACTGACGAAAAACAACAGGAAAAACTCAGCCGCTCTCAGGACCTCAAGATTGAACTTCAAAGACTCTGGCAGAAACCAGTGCAGGTGGTCCATGTTGGGTGCCGTGCCAAAAGATCTCAGCCGGCATTTGGAAACAATAGACATTGACAAAATCATGATCTGCCAACTGCAAAAGGCCACCCTACTGGGATCTGCACGCATCATCCGAAAATACATCACACAGTCCTAGACACTTGGGAAGTGTTCAACTTGTGGTTTTGTGATATGAAATCCAGCATGTCTATCTTGTTTGCTGTGTCATACAATAAAATGATGATGATAATAATAATAATAATAATAATAATAATAATAATAATAATAATAATACATCACACAGTCCTAGACACTTGGGAAGTGTTCGACTTGTGATTTTGTGATATGAAATCCAGCATATCTATCTTGTTTGCTGTGTCATACAATAATAATAATAATAATAATAATAATAATAATAATAATAATAATAATAATAATACATCACACAGTCCTAGACACTTGGGGAGTGTTTGACTTGTGATTTTGTGATATGAAATCCAGCATATCTATCTGGTTTGCTGTGTCATACAATAAAATAATAATAATGAATCCAATACAAAAGCCAGCATAGTGATCTTGTTTGCTGTTGTGTATCAAATAATAATATTCACTACCAAATTGTCTGGGGCAAGGGTTTGGGTATTAGCTATATAATAATAATAATAATAATAATAATAATAATAATAATAATAATAATAATAATATCCTTGTGTCTCTCTCTAACTCTGGGAATCTGTTTTCAGAGGAAGGAAGAGGAGCGCCGGAAAGCCGAAGAGGAGAAGAAGAAGATGGAGCAGGTACGGCTTTTGTCTCGCGCACAAATGAAGGGCGGTTTCGGCACAACGACAACGGGTGTTGCCCGGCTGAAGCAGATGCCAAACACAGCTTCGCAAACAAACACAAACACACATATTCAGGCCTCAGGAGGCAAATTCGTTTCCGAACGCAGGTGCTCACGAATGTACTAAATTGCACACTTTCTGGGCACCGAAAGGAGCAAGGAAGGTGGCAGAAGGGAAAAATTTTTAATCTAGAATGAATGCAGTTTGAACCCAGTTTAACTCAATACTATGGGATCCTGGGAGTGCTGTGTCTCATCAAATCGGGATCCATTTGGCAAGCAAAAGGCAGTGGATCCCTTCCTGGATCTGGTCGTTTGCGGAACTCTCCAACCCAGACCGCTTATTATACAAGCTTGTGAAACACAAAAAAAACTGGCTTGCTGTGAGTTTTCCAGGCTGTCTGGCCATGTTCCAGAAGCATTCTCTCCTGACGTTTCACCCACATCTGTGGCAGGCATCCTCAGAGGTTGTGAGGTCTGTTGGAAACTAGGAAAGGATTGTTGTATGTTTTCCGGGCTGTATGGCCATGTTCCAGAAGCATTCTCTCCTGACGTTTCACCCACATCTGTGGCAGGCATCCTCAGAGGTTGTGAGGTCTGTTGGAAACTAGGAAAGGATTGTTGTATGTTTTCCGGGCTGTATGGCCATGTTCCAGAAGCATTCTCTCCTGACGTTTCACCCACATCTGTGGCAGGCATCCTCAGAGGTTGTGGTGTGTTGGAAACTAGGAAAGGATTGTTGTATGTTTTCCGGGCTGTATGGCCATGTTCCAGAAGCATTCTCTCCTGACGTTTCACCCACATCTGTGGCAGGCATCCTCAGAGGTTGTGAGGTCTGTTGGAAACTAGGAAAGGATTGTTGTATGTTTTCCGGGCTGTATGGCCATGTTCCAGAAGTATTCTCTCCTGACGTTTCACCCACATCTGTGGCAGGCATCCTCAGAGGCTGTGAGGTCTGTTGGAAACTAGGCAAGTGGGGTATATATATCCAGGATGGGAGAAAGAACTCTTGTCTGTTGGAGGCAAGTGTGAATGTTGCAATTGATAATCTTGATTAGCATCAAATAATAATAATACAGTAGAGTCTCACTTATCCAACATAAACGGACCGGCAGAACGTTGGATAAGTGAATATGTTGGATAATAAGGAGGCATTAAGGAAAAACCTATTAAACATCAAATTGGGTTATGATTTTACAAATTAAGCACCGAAACATCATGTTGTACAACAAATTTGACAGAAAAAGTAGTTCCATGTGCAGTAATGCTATGTAGTAATTACAGTAGAGTCTCACTTATCCAACGTTCTGGATTATCCAGCGCATTTTTGTAGTCAATGTTTTCAATATATCGTGATATTTTGGTGCTAAATTCATAAATACAGTAATTACAACATAACATTACTGCGTATTGAACTGCTTTTCCTGTCAAATTTGTTGTAAAACATGATGTTTTGGTGCTTAATTTGTAAAATCATAACCTAATTTGATGTTTAATGCGCTTTTCCTTAATCTCTCCTTATTATCCAACATATTTGCTTATCCAACATTCTGCTGGCCCGTTTATGTTGGATAAGTGAGACTCTACTGTATCTGTGGAATATTGTCCAGGGTTGGAGGCAAGTGAGAATGTTGCAATTGATAATCTTGATTAGCATATAATAATAATAATAATAATAATAATAATAATCATCATCATCATCATCATCATCATACCAGTGCAGGTGGTCCCGGTGGTGATGGGCACACTGGGTGCCGTGCCAAAAGATCTCAGCCGGCATTTGGAAACAATAGGCATTGACAAAATCACGATCTGCCAACTGCAAAAGGCCACCCTACTGGGATCTGCACGCATCATCCGAAAATACATCACACAGTCCTAGACACTTGGGAAGTGTTCGACTTGTGGTTTTGTGAAACGAAATCCAGCATATCTATCTTGTTTGCTGTGCCATACAACGTTGTTGTGTCAATAATAATAATAATAATAATAATGTATGATGATGATGATGATGATGATGATGATTATTATTATTATTATCACACAGTCCTAGACACTTGGGAAGTGTTCGACTTGTGATTTTGTGATACGAAATCCAGCATAGCCATCTTGTTTGCTGTGTCATATAATAATAATAATAATAATAATAATAATAATAATAATAATAATAATAATAATAATAATTTATATCTAGACCACCCTCTCTCCCCAGGGCAGAAATGCTGGACCACTCTAACAACCACAATCCCAACATCCTTAACCCCTCGGCCACATTGGTTAGGTTGTGTTCATTCATCTCTTTCTAATGGTTGTGTTCATTCATTTCTTTAATGGTTGTCTTCATTCATCTCTTTCTGGCTTTCCGTCCAGGAGCTTAGCAAGCGCGAGGTGATGAGAGTTGCCAACCTGGAAATCCCTGCCGAATTGGTTGGGTTGCTGAACACCGTGGCAGGTAAGTGCCATTCATTATCGCTTAATTAATTAATTAATTAAGTGATAATTTATTAATTATCACTTCCTCACTTTGGGTCAAATGAGCCGGATTGGAACCCACCCCCTTGCAGGATCCTCGCACCGTTGTCCCTAAGATCCAACGAATCCGCCCCATCTGGGGAGGCTTTTGTAGGATCTCATTTTGCTGGGAAACCCTGTCGAGATGCATATATTCTAGAGCAGCGCTTTCCAAACTTCTCATGCTTTTGAGACATGCATCCTTTCGCGACACAGAGATTCGGTTTTACTGGCAAGCCAGAGGTTAAACCAGCCATGGGCGAACTTTAGCCCTCCAGGTGTTTTGAACTTCAACTCCCACAATTCCTAACAGCCAGTAGGACTTAAAAGACCTTAAATATGGACTTAAGAGGATGGGATTCTGCCTCATCCAACACACAGCGTCCAACTGGTGCATCCATGCTGCAGAATTAATGCCGTTTGAGATTGCTTGAGATTGCCACGGCTCCATGGGAGTTGCAGTTTGGCAAGCCTGCGAGCCTTCCCTGCCCACGAGTGCAAACTAAAACTCCCATGACCCCTTCTGTCGCACCTCAGGTTAGCTTCACCTTGCTAAATACACCAGGCTGTACATAGGTTGAAGTATTTTGTAGTTTATTAGGAAATAGGAAAATAATAGTTCTTAAAAAGCAAAAGTAAAGTTCCAAAAGATTGTTGCAAAACAAGGCTACAAAGAATAATCCAAGAAAACATTAGGCATAAAACAAGGTTCCATTAATACATGACAAAGTCCCAAAGCTGCAAGATAATCCGGGAAAGCAAGAGCTTGCTTCTTGACTCAAACGAGAAGTTGCTTTGACAAAGGTTCCTCTCTCAGCACACTCTTTTAATACCCTTTGCACAGCATGAACGCATTTCTTTGGCCTCTGACCTCCCTCTTGTTCGCTATTCTAACACTCCTGCGAATCCTGAATTTCAAACGGCCAGCTCGATCCAAAGATTCTGTTTTGTCAAGACCAGACAGCACATTAGCATTAGCTATCAGACTGGGAGCTGTCCTCTCTTTGCACCTGGCTAGCTTCAGTATCATCTTCAATATTATCAACACCATTCCCTGTCATGGGAAAGCCTCCGTGCTCATCTTCTACAGCAGGAACACTCTGAACCTGAATCCCATAATTCCCACCAGAATCATCTTGAACCTGAATCTCATCATCTTGAACCTGAACCTGTCACGCCCAGGCAACGGAGCACTAAGAACCAAGCAGGAGGCCAAATACAATCTAATATCTTTATTAAGGAAATATTAAAGTAGAATAAAAACAAGTGGAAAATGTAGTCCAGCAATAGACCTTTCAAAGAAGGTCAAATATAGTCCAGAAATATATTGTCCAATATATAATATTAGAGTTTAAAGTTGTAATCCCAAAACCGAAACACACTCTATTTCCAAGCCGTAGAGTGGGGAAAAGTCCAAAGTGTTTCTAAAGTTCAAAGTAAGTCCAAAGCAAGAACTGGAGACAAAGCTAGATACTTGAGACAAAATCCAAGGCTGAAAACACGACGAGATAGTTCTTGAAAACTTGACAAGGCAAGGCAAGGAAACTGGAGTTGCAGACTTAACGTAGTCCACACTAGGCTGGAGCCGAAGTTAATCCTGAAGCTGATCTGTTGACTCCGCACGGATTTCTCGGTGTGGAGAACTTTTAAGGAAGTCCCATCTTCTTGCAGAGCAGGTGTCCGGAGCTTCCTTTCCCAAGGGAAAGAGAAACGAAACACATCTTCCTGCAGCTGCGATCCTCCCTGCAAATTCCCAGGAGAACTTAGCTAATTAACATTCTAATCTAGCACTCTTTCTTGTTTGTTCTTTTTGACCCCGACTAGCAGCATAGGACTCTTTTCTCGGGAAGGGAGGAGAGGCGCTGGGAGAAACTTGTTCAAGGTCCATTTTAATGGGCTTTTGGCAAAAAGTGTCAACAACAGGAGGCATCTGGAATGACTCCGTCTCCTGCTCAGGCGGCAAAAACCCCATGTTGTCGTCATCATTGTCCATGATGGCGCTAGGGTTAGAACTCTGAGGCCCATGAGACATCACAGAACCCCATAATCCCTGCTCTGTCACACGCTGGGCCTGTAGCTATTGTCTTTTGTATAGGATGTATACTTTATGCCCAGCGGGAAGCCAGGGCGCCGCAAGAGAGGCTCTTGAGGATTTTCCTGAAAAGGATAGTCTTTTGAGTCTTTAATGAGATAACAAAGTCTTTATTGTAGAACAAATAATAAATCTTCAAGGAGTCAAATAACACTTCAAGGTTTCCTTAATAAACTGCTGGCCCTTTCAGTCTTGTCCCCAGGGGACAGGCGATTGGCTTTGGATAACTGTGAAAACCCTCTTATAACCTCTCCCAGGCTGTCTATCATATGGGCTTAGCTGATGTGGGATCCACTACCGATTCCAAATGCGTCTGGGTATCGAGTGGACCTACCAACCAAGGCTTGTAGATGTTTCAGCTGGGGTTCCGTGGATCTGTGGTGCTGTTCTCTCTCTGAGGTTTCTTTGGAAACTTTAGGGCTGTTTCCCTCAGGAGCTGTGAGGCTGAGAGGCTGCAAGCTCTCAGCCAGAGCCTTTGGGACCTTTTCCCCTGGAATTTCCGTTTCTGTTTTCTCGTATGTTCTATATCCCTGGATGTTCTTGAGATATGAAGCTTTTCTACGGGACGAGCTGGTCTATGTCCTATAGCTTAGCTTCCTAAGTGAGACTAACTTAAAAATGGCTCCTTCCCTCCCAGAGCCCTGAACAAGAGGCGGAACCAAACTTGATGATTGACAGGCGGCCTGTCCTATGACTGCAAACATTAGCAGCAAGAAAATAAAGTCGGAGCTTCTGGTACAGCCGTACCAGCACAATCCCCACCAGAGTCACTCTGAGTCTCCAGCTGAGTCACAACACTTTCTGTCTCCCCACGTAGTTCACAAGCAGGTGAACGAGGACTGCGTCGTCTCCGTCCCTCGCCCCAAACTGCAGGAGGAGTCCCAGCTCACGTTGCCCCTCGACGTCAACAACTACCCCATGGCCAAGTACGTGCGGATCCACTTCAAGGTAAGCCGAAACTCAAATTGCAAGGCATGACAGAGAGGGCTTTTGATGGTGTCTTCTTGCCTGGCCGAAGTGGGTTGGACTGGACGGCCCTTGGAGACTCTTCCAACTCTTGGATACTATCATTCGATACTCTTACGAGTTAGTACAAGGTGCAATACACTGGAGACCCAATGCTATCAGCTGTCCAAATGCCTGGCCTTGCCCCTGCTTTTGCAAAGGAACAAATACTTGAAGCCCAGTGGTTCACCCTTGCGCTGTCTCTCGGTCCTTCCCAGGAGCCCTTCTTCGGGATGCTCACCAGGACACTGGCGTCTCCTCTGACCCTCCTGGACGAGAGCCTGGCACACGAAGCCATCAGCATCTTCAAGCTGGTAAGGAATGGCTGGGATGATGGTTTGGTAGGGGGAGGGAAATCAATTGGTAACGGCACGTCTTGTGTGATGTTTTCCACATGTCCTTCCTGTGAGTCTGGCAAGCGAAGGCATGCGAGATTCTGATGGTTGTGATGGCACATGGATTGTACGTGTTTCCTCTCGTTCAGGTCCTCCGCTTCATGGGCGACCCCCAGCTCCACGGCATGCAAGAGAACCTGTTTGGGAACTACGTGGTGCAGAAGGGCCTCTCAATGCCCGGCCTCCGGGACGAGATCTTCTCCCAGATCACCAACCAAGTCTGGCGCAACACCAACATCCACAACGAGGAGCGGGGATGGCTCCTCCTGGCCGCCTGCCTCAGCGCCTTTGCGCCGTCCCACAACATGGAGAAGTTCCTGCTCAAGTGAGTGGTGCCCTCAAGCCACCATGGAGGCAAAGTCTGGGACACAGGGGTTGGGAATGTTCATCAGGAATTGGTATTTCCTAACTTTCTAGTGGCTATGTAACAGAAATGCCATGAAACCCTGGTGCTGAATTGCAAAGTTGCGCATCTGGCACCAGCAAAGTTGTTCTGATCTGCATTGGGTGCATTTGATTAACATTGTCCACTTCTGGTGACCATTGGGCACTTCAAATGCTCAATGAGGACTTGTGATGTGCATTGAGCACCTGTGGTGCGCAGTGGACACTTGTGAGGCACCTTGCACACTTTTAATTTTGTACACATGTACATTGGATGCTTGTGATGTGCACTAAGCACTTGTGATGTGCATTGAGTACTTGTGATACTGCTTAATTGTGCATTGGACACCTGAGATACCCATTGGATGCTTGTGATACACCTTGAGCAGTTGTGATGTGCATTGAGTACATTGAGCACTTGTACCGTGTTTCCCCGAAAATAAGACAGTGTCTTATATTATTTTTTGCTCCCAAAGATGTGCTAGGTCTTATTTTCAGGGGATGTCTTATTTTTCCATGAGGAAGAATTCACATTTATTGTTGAACAAAAAAAATGAACATTTATTATATACTGTACAGTAGTTGTCATCACAAACCAACATAACCAAACCAGACAAACTGTGACACCTGTCAAGAATTTCTTGTTACTACCATTATTTCCATGTACAACTGGTATGTACATTTACCAATCCTGCATGCTCTGGTTTTTGTTTGGCGGGCGCCGGGCATGCTTCCAAACAAAAACTTTGCTAGGTCTTACTTTTGGGGGAGGCCTTATATTTAGCAATTCAGCAAAACCTCTGCTAGGTCTTATTTTTTAGGGATGTCTTATTTTCGGGGAAACAGGGTAATATTGGACACATGTGCATTGGATGCTTGTGATGCGCACTAAGCACTTGTGATGTGCAGTGGACACTTGTGATCTATATTGAGCACTTGTGATATTGGATACCTGTGCATTGGGATGTGCACTGAGCACTTGTGAGGTGCATTGGATGCTTGTAATGTGCACTAAGCACTTGTGATGGGCACTGAACCTTTGTAATGTGCATTGAGCCCTTGTGATATTGGACACCTGTGCATTGGCTGCTTGTGATGTGCCTTGGATACTTGTGTGTATTATTAATGTGGGATTTGTGTATTGATAGTGTTTAAATGCAATTTGTGCCATGCTTGTATTGCAACGGAATGCATCATCGAGAATGTACCATAATGTGGAAAGAGTTAATTGCGAAGAAGCGATGATGACCTTGATGTATGGCTGGAACTAGGGAGTATCCTACCAATATATGGTGGAGCAAATGGAATTTGAAATTATGAATGTGAAACTAAATGTTGTAAAAACTAATGAAAATAGAACAAGAGAAATGGAAGAAAGATGGACAATGTTAAAGATCTATATCATGAATCAATCTGGAGATCAAGCCATAAGAAATAAGATACAAATGTTATATAGTATATAGGATGGAAATGGATAAAGATAAAGATATAAAGATTGTCTCATAAAGAAACGAATATGTAAAAAGAAAACAATCCTCGTGTTGGTGGTGGGAATTGTAAATGTTTTGTATGTCTACGGTATGTATATTTTGTGTTTTAAAAAAAAATTAAAAAAGAAAAAAAAGACAGTTTTTTAAAAAAGGAACTAGGGAGTATCCAGACACAAGTGTTTGTGGATAACGATTGCGTCAGTTCAGTTGAGTTTTGTCTGCCTAGAGTTCGAGTCAAGTTCTGTTGGAGAACAGAGCAGTCCTGTGTTCGTCTGTCGTCTGCAGGTCTGTTTGTGTTGATTACTACTGCATACGGTAAAACTTTGTAAATAGTTTTACCAACATCTCTGAGTGTCTCTTCGTTCTGCGCTCCACTGCTTCCATCCAACTACTGCTGCGCTGCAAATACTCTGACATGCATTGCGTTGTTGAGATATGCACTGAATCCTTATGATGTGCACTGAGCACTTGTGATAGAGATCGGACGCTTGTGATGTTCACTGAGCACTTCTGGTGCACATTCCAATCTGGGCCTTTCACCTTCTTCCTTCTTTCCTGACTTTCAGGTTTGTCTCTGACTACGCCTTCGACGGCTACAAGCCCATTTGCCAGCACAAGCTTATGCAGGCCATGGAGAAGGCCCAGGCGGGGGGTGATGCTGCCCGATCCTTCCCCCCGACCCTCCTCGAATGGACGGCCAGCCGGGACAGGGTCAATATGGCCCTGGACGTTTACTGCTTCAACGGTGAGAGGTGGTGTGGCAGAAGCACCCCATAGTATCATGCCTTGGCTTTGCTACGTCCTGCAGTGTGACTCCACGGTCTAGTAATGGTGGAAAGACACCACTGAATTGTCTAGAAAGGACGTATTTTATGAATGGGGTTGGGTGGGATGACGATGAGGAAGATGGGTATTTAATGATGATAGTTTGCCTTGACAGGAGATCACTTCTCTTGCCCTGTCCACTCATGGATCACCGGAGAAGCCCTTGCCGAGAACGTCCTGAAATACAGGTAGGAACATTTTGATGTGCCAAGGACAGGTACCACAATTCCCAGGATACCAGAGTATTGAGTCATTATTCATTCCATAGTGTAGATCAGTGATGCCCAATGTGGGCGCTGGAGCGATCCAGGGGGGCGGTGATGGCACCTATTAGGACACAGGGGTGGGGCCAGGGGAGGGGCGGGGCCTCTTCCCAAGTGTCGGAGACAGGGTTGAGCACCTGTTAGGACACACAGAGGGCGGAGCTAGAGGAATGGGCATGGCTTCTTCCCAAGAGCCCGAGACAGGGCTGAGGATCTATACCTCTCCTGAGGCTCTTGTTGGGACACAGAGGGCGGAGCTAGGGAAGGGGGCGGGGTCTCCTTCCAAGAGCGTGAGACAGGGCTGAGCCTCTATACCTCTTCTGAGAGTCCTTTTAGGACTAAAGGGTGGGGCTAGGGGCGGGGGCGGGGCCTCTTCCCAAGAGCGTGAGACAGGGCTGAGCCTCTATACCTCTCCTGAGAGGCCTTTTAGGACTAAAGGGCGGGGCTAGGGATTGGGGCGGGGCCTCTTACCAAGAGTTCGAGACAGGGCTGAGCCTCTATATCTCTCCTGAGAGGCCTTTTAGGACTAAAGGGCGGGGCTAGGGATGGGGGCGGGGCCTCTTACCAAGAGCGCGATACAGGGCTGAGCCTCTGTATACCACCCCTGAGGTGCTTGTTAGAACATGGGTACGGGATATAGAGGTTCAGCCCCGTCAGGCACTTGGGAAGAGGCCCCGCCCCCTCCTCTAGCCCCGCCCCCTGTGTCCTGGCAGGCGCCGCAGGACAGGGATAGAAGCTCAGCCCTGCCTCAGAGCTCGTAACTCCACCCATCCCAGTCCTGGCCGCCCATTTGTGGCCCCGCCCATCTCCCCCTCGCAGCCTGCATCTTGGACTAGGGGAGAGGCTCAGCCCCGCCCTCTTGAGCAGGAGCCACGCCCACCCCTCTAAGCCACGCCCCCTTTCCAGGGGGCGCTGAGTCATATTTTTTCTGGATAGGGGGCGGCAGGCCAAATAAGTTTGGGAACCACTGGTGTAGGTGTACTCTACAGGATCCTGGGTCAGAAAGGTCTAGAACAGTTCTTCGTCTGTTCCTCCCATCTTTCAGTGTGGCATCAGATCTTTCCTTTGAATGTCCTCTTTTGCCCATCCCCATGAACATCATGAGACCCACTACACAGTTGTGGAAATTGATGCCTGGGATTGCTTCTTCATACTCTCAGCTTTTCATTCAAGGTTCTCACGTGGCTCACGAGTGATATTTCTTGACAGGGGACTCACGGAGGGATGGAAAGGCTGGTCGGTGACCATGAAGGATGGCAACCAGTGGGCAGAATTGGCTGGCCATGACTATGTCCTGGACCTGGTCTCTGACCTGGAGTTGATCCGGGGCTTTCCAAAGCAGAAGTCCTACTTCATGATTGCCTCAGACGATCTAGAGAAGAATCCAGTTGGCAAAGCGTAAGTATTAGAGGAGTCCTCTTGGTCCTTCAAGGACTATACTGGCCATAACTATGTTCTGGACTTGGTTTCTGACCTTGAGCTGGTCCGAAATGGAAGTCTTACCTCATGATTGCCTCAGACGATCTAGAGAAGAATCCAGCTGGCAAAGCGTAAGTATTAGAGGAGTCCTCTTGGTCCTACAAGGACTATTCTGGCCATAACTATGTTCTGGACTTGGTTTCTGACCTTGAGCTGATCTGAAATAGAAGTCCTACTTCATGATTGCCTCAGACGATCTAGAGAAGAATCCAGTTGGCCAAGCGTAAGTATTAGAGGAGTCCTCTTGGTCCTTCAAGGACTATACTAGCCATAACTATGTTCTGGACTTGGTTTCTGACCTTGAGCTGATCCAAAATAGAAGTCCTACTTCATGATTGCCTCAGACGATCTAGAGAAGAATCCAGTTGGCAAAGCGTAAGTATTAGAGGAGTGCTTTTGGTCCTTCAAGGACTATACTGGCCATAACTATGTTCTGGACTTGGTTTCTGACCTTGAGCTGATCCGAAATAGAAGTCCTACTTCATGATTCCTTCAGGTGGCCCAGAGAAGACCCTTTTTTCCATTCTGCCATGGCTCCCTGGACTCTCAAACCAAAACTTAGACCACGATGCCATGTTGGTTCACCCTTTCCTTCCTGTCCCTCTCTTGCTTCCCTCTCAATCCTCCTTTGCTCCTCTTCTCCCTTTTCTCCATAGAACATTCAGACATGGTTTGGATTCAAGCGAAGAAGTCCCCCCACCTCCGCTGATAAAGGCCCCCACCATTGCTCCGACCCTTCTTCTGGATTCGGAGGGATATTGCAGCCATGGTAAGGTGGAAAGGGCTTGACTCTTCCTTTTATTTGGCATCCATAGGTTTCACATACTTAAAATTGTGTGGAATCAATTAATCATTGTCATTTGAGATGTTTGAGATGTTCCAGACCAAAACCAGAAATTGTGGTACCCAACATTACATTTCCATTTTCATTCAGTTGCATTGTAAACCAGTTGAACTTAAATAAATGAGATGAACTTGAACTCCAATCTGGTGTCAATCTGACCTGGATGCACCCCACTACAAAAGATGCAGACTTTGGGACTAATCTGCTTTCCTTTGCCTTTCCAAATCTGGAAGTAGATTCAGACACCATCAGTGAACCCCGGAGCCAGAAGGGTTTGGATCATTACCTGGACAGCCTTTTCGACCCAGTCCTCTCCTACGGGAACGGCGTAAGTGCAAGAGCCTCTCTTCGCATTCAAAATAGAGGTTATAACAAGGCATAGAGGCCCATTCTTCGTTCCTCCTAAATCCATCCTTGTGTTGTTTGGTTTGAGAACTTTGAAAGGATGGTTAAACACCTCTAGTCCATGTTGTCCAACCATTCACTATTCAGGAAGCTGCTGCTAAAGAATTTCTATTGAAAAACTTCCAAAGAAGGCTGATTTGTTCCTTGCTTCTCCTTGATTTAGGAACTGGAGAGATCGTCTGTAGTCTCCCATCGAATGAAAGGCGGTGGACAGATCGGACAGGGCAACGGAGACCAGGGTGGTGGTGACGGTGAACCCCATGGAGGACCCCAAACTTTGGGTGAGGGCAGAGTAGACTCATTTGCCCCCTCCCTAGTTTTCGGGACTGTATGGCCATGTTCCAGAAGCATTTATTCCTGATGTTTCACCCATAACCTCAGAGGATGCCTGCCATAGATATGGGTGAAACATGATATGGGTGATATCTGGAACATGGCTCGGAAAACTCACAGCAACCCAGTGATTCCGGCCATGAAAGCCTTCGACAACACAATGCTTTCCTTTCCTTCCAGGTGGGGAAGAGGCTGCTACACTGTTACTGAAGCAGGCTTACCGCAACCAGCAAGAGTCTGTTTTGGTGAGCGGGTGTTGCAGGAACCACACTCCGGACTGGTTTTGCAAACCCTTGGGCTTGCAAGCACTACCCTAAGATGTGCCTAAATGCACAGGAACCTAGACTGACGACAAACATGGCCCTCTAACCCATGCCTCCTCTTTCCCACTTAGGCTCGCCACATGTCACAGCAGCTCAATGCCCTCCACCAGAGGCAGCAGCACGCAGCAGTGACCCCGATGGGGGGCATGTCCTCCCCCCAATCCTCCAGCCCAGGGTCACCCCGCCATAGAAGCCCTCCCAGAGTGCTGTCCGGACAGCCCTTCCAGGTGAGTCGAGGCTGTGAAGTGGAGATGACCTCCAAGTTCCAGCCATTCCATGGATCATAGTCTGGAGCAGTGGTTCCCAAACTTATTTGGCCTGCCGCCCCCCCGCCCTCCCGATTCCAGGCGTGGCGTAGAAGGGTGGGCGTGGCTCCTGCTCAAGAGGGCGGGGCTGAGCCTCTCCCCAGTCCAAGATGCAGGGCTGGGAGGGGAGATAGGCGGGGCCACAAATGGGCGGCCAGGACTGGGGTGGGCGGAGTTACGAGCTCTGAGGCAGGGCTGAGCTTCTATCCCTGTCCTGCGGCGCCTGCCAGGACACAGGGGGCAGGGCTAGAGGAGGGGGCGGGGCCTCTTCCCAGGTGCCTGACAGGTCTGAACCTCTATACCCCGCTCCCGTGTTCTAACAAGTGCCTCAGGGGAGGTATACAGAAGCTCAGCCCTGTCTCGCACTCTTGGGAAGAGGCCCTGCCCTCGTCTCTAGCCCCACCCTTTAGTCCTAAAAGGCCTTTCAGGAGAGGTATAGAGTCTCAGCCCTGTCTCAGGCTCTTGGAAAAAGGCCCTGCCCCCACCCCCACCCCTTTAGTTCTAAAAGGCCTCTCAGGAGAAATATAGAGGCTCAGCCCTGTCTCAGGCTCTTGGGAAGAGGCCCCGCCCTCACCCCTAGCCCTGCCCTTTAGTCCTATAAGGCCTTTCAGGAGAGGTATAGAGTCTCAGCCCTGTCTCAGGCTCTTGGAAAAAGGCCCTGCCCCCACCCCTAACCCCACCCTTTAGTTCTAAAAGGCCTCTCAGGAGAAATATAGAGGCTCAGCCCTGTCTCAGGCTCTTGGGAAGAGGCCCCGCCCTCACCCCTAGCCCTGCCCTTTAGTCCTATAAGGCCTCTCAGGAGAGATATAGAGGCTCAGCCCTGTCTCACGTGCTTGGGAAGTGGCCCCGCCCACACCCCTAGCCCTACCCTTTTGTCCTAAAAGGCCTCTCAGGAGAGGTATAGAGGCTCAGCCCTGTCTCGCGCTCATGGAAGGAGGCCCCGCCCCCACCCCTAGCCCTGCCCTTTAGTCCTAAAAGGCCTCTCAGGAGAAATATAGAGGCTCAGCCCTGTCTCAGGCTCTTGCGAAGAAGCCACACCCACTCCTCTAGCTCCGCCCCCTGTGTGTTCTAATAGGTGCCTCAGGTGCTCAGCCCTGTCTCCGGCACTTGGGAAGAGGCCCCACCCCTCCCCTGGCCCCGGCCCATGTCCTAATAGGTGCCTAATAGGTCACTCCAGCGCCTACCGGGTGGAGGTAGTGCCCACTTTGGGAATCACTGGTCTGGAGCAAGAGGCAAGTGGTGGGAGAGACAAGACTCCAAATGATCAGGGATGTGCTTACCTCTTGACTGCAGAAAAAGGGACAATTATGGGGTGTGCATTGCCTTAGATCGTGCCCTCCTATCCTCTTACCTTTCCCTGGGACGTGGAGTGCCATCGCGGGAAGAAGCTTTGTGCCCTTCTCCGCCTGACCCCAACCTGCCCGACATTAGATACCAGCTTTTGCGTCGCTCCCTGTATACATTTCACTCATCTTGGGCACTCACTACTATGGCTGGTGTCGGTTTGTGCCTGGCTTTCGTCGTGTTTTGCCAGACCACAATTCTGTGGCAACACAATGGTCCAAGATACAAAGGAGGAGGCTACTTATTAGCAGGATCACTCAGATCTCCAACTATTCCTTCAGAGGTCTGGAATGAAGTCCAGGCGGAGTCTAGATGAGCTTAGATCCGTTTCTTGATTTGTGATATTATTTAATTTCACCCTCCGTCTCAACAGAAGGAAGCTGAGAAAAGAATGGTTGAGAGAACGGTGACGTCTCCCAGCCTCATGCAAGGCAGAACCAGCCCTCAGAGTCCTGGTAAGGATTATTAGATTTATTATTATTTTAATCATTCCACTTTTCTCTCTTCAACGAGACTCAGAGTAGATCAAGAGGAGGAATAAGGATGCCAAGCTATGCCATATGTGGATCTCTGGCCAAAAACATTGACAGCTTTGAGGATCTTCTTCCATGATTTCTTCAGAAACGACACTGGGATGATGATGTAAATTTGGTGGGGAGGAGAAGTCAATCACTTGGGGTGCCACAGTTCTCCTTCAGGTCCTCTCCTCAGAGCCCTGAATGGTGCCAACCTTGTGTTCAAACCTTTTGGACTTAGCCACTCTTTCCAAATAAGTATTTATTATTTATTTATGATGATGTTAATGATAAATGTCATCATCATGGATGTTGATGGTCTTCTAGCAATACATTATTGTCATCTTCATACATGATGATCATGTATTGTTCTGACACTACTTATTACTACAGGAATCATGTCGCTTCTTAGGGCACCAACACTCTTTGGCAAAGAAAGCTCAAGGCCTTGCAAAGTTACAACTCCCAGTATCCCATGGCAGTTAAAGTAGTGTCAAACTGCATTAACTTTACAGTGTAATAATAATAATAATAATAATAATAATAATAATAATAATAATAATAATAATAATAATGTATTTTTATACCCCGCCTCCATCTCCCCCGAAGGGGACTTGGGGTGGCTTACATGGGCCAAGCTTGGATAAAAACAAAAACAATATAAAATACATCCATAGACAAAACATACACAATTATAAAAATGTAAACATTAACCTATAAAGATAAAGAACAAACTTAATAAAATATGAAATTAAAAATGACAAGGTTGTAATAATAGATGGGGTAAAGTGCACCTTGTAAAAGTTGTAAACACGAGGAACTGATAAAGTGCTGCAGTTGTAAACACGAGCAACTGATAAAGTGCTGCAGTTGTAAACTAAACACGAGCAACTGATAAAGTGCTGCAGTTGTAAACACGAGGAACTGATAAAGTGCTGAAGTTGTAAACTGTAAACATGAGGAACTGATAAAGTGCTGCAGTTGTAAACACGAGGAACTGATAAAGTGCTGCAGTTGTAAACATGAGGAACTGATAAAATGCTGCAGTTGTAAACACAAAGAATGGATAAAGTGCTGCAGTTGTAAACACGAGGAATGGATAAAGTGCTACAGTTGTAAACACAAGGAACTGATAAAGTGCTGCAGTTGTAAACACGAGGAACTGATAAAGTGCTGCAGTTGTAAATACGAAGAACTGATAAAGTGCTGCAGTTGTAAACACGAGGAACTGATAAAGTGCTGCAGTTGTAAATACGAGGAACTGATAAAGTGCTGCAGTTGTAAACACAAGGAACTGATAAAGTGCTGCAGTTGTAAATACGAAGAACTGATAAAGTGCTGCAGTTGTAAACACGAGGAACTGATAAAGTGCTGCAGTGTAGATGCACTCTCACTCTCCCTTTCATCTCCACTCCATTCAGATCTTGCTTCCAGACTGCGGGCCGGAGAACTGGTCCGCCATTCCAAGCTGAACTCGGAGCACATCCCGGAGCCGACGCAGAACATTCGCAACATCATCAAACAATACCAGCAACCGATGCGAGTCCCCGAACCCATCAGGTTGGGTCTGGAAATTCCCAATTTCCCAAATTCCTACATGTTCCTCCACTTTTAGACCCTCAAAACCAAAAGAGATGAGATGCTAGAATACGTCCTGGGTGGGTGGATTCTGGGCATTATAGTGGGGAGAGGGGGTACATGACAAATTTGGGAGATGCTGTGAGTTAGATACGCCTGATTGTCTTTTGTAGGAAGGAAGGGGGCAAAGTCTTTGTGAAGAAGATGGATCCTCACGAAGAAGCGTTGAAGATCTTGAAGGGGCAGATGGCCGCCACGGAACCTCCTGCACGGCCCACACCGGTAAAGTTGTTTGGATTGGAAGTCCTGTGCCACAAATGGGTTGAGACCAATGGGATCTCAAAGTGCAAATGTGACTCCATAACGCCCAGATCGGCTTCTTTGCAGACCCTTTGGGAAACGGTTCCGAAGGAGGTGGTGGCCATGGTGAAACCCGTGCCGAGTGCCAAGGCGGTGGTGCCCCCCGCCATCCGCTCATCTCCTCCTGCCATCACCAGATCTTTCCAAGCCGCCTCTCCAGGTAACAAAACATACTTCTTTCCAGATTGGAGTCCTTCCATTTTCTCCAAAGGCTGAATTTTATAGAGCTGGGATCGCAACTCCCCCAAATCCCCATCATCGACATGCAAGATAAGGATTCTGGGTGCTGTTGTGCATGACATCAGGTCCTTTCTGACCTATGGTAATACTAAAGGATTGTCATGGGGTTATCTTCCAGAATGATCACTGACTAATCCCTTCTGATTTATGCTCATCCTAAGGAGAATCTATCCTAAGGTTATTCTCCAGACCAATCACTGACCGATCCTTTCTGACGTTTTGCCCTCCTAAGATGGACCTGTTATGGGTTCTTCTCTAGACTGGTCATCAATCCCTCCTTTCTGAGCTATGGCCATCCTAAGGTGAATCTATCCTAAGGTTATCCTCCAGACCAATCACTTACCAGTCCTTTCTGACCTATTGCCCTTCTAAGATGGACCTATCATGGGTTCTTCTCCAGACCAATGACTGACCACTCCTTTCTGACCTATGGCCATCCTAAGTTAACCTATCCTAAGGTCATCCTCCAGACCAATCACTGACCACTCCTCTCTGACCTATGGCCATCCTAAGTTAACCTATCCTAAGGTTATCCTCCAGACCAATCACTGACCACTCCTCTCTGACCTATGGCCATCCTAAGTGAACCTATCCTAAGGTTATCCTCCAGACCAATCACTGACCACTCCTCTTTGACCTATGGCCATCCTAAGTTAACCTATCCTAAGGTCATCCTCCAGACCAATCACTGACCACTCCTCTCTGACCTATGGCCATCCTAAGTTAACCTATCCTAAGGTTATCCTCCAGACTAATCACTGACCACTCCTCTCTGACCTATGGCCATCCTAAGTGAACCTATCCTAAGGTTATCCTCCAGACCAATCACTGACCACTCCTCTTTGACCTATGGCCATCCTAAGTTAACCTATCCTAAGGTCATCCTCCAGACCAATCACTGACCACTCCTCTCTGACCTATGGCCATCCTAAGTTAACCTATCCTAAGGTTATCCTCCAGACCAATCACTGACCACTCCTCTCTGACCTATGGCCATCCTAAGTGAACCTATCCTAAGGTTATCCTCCAGACCAATCACTGACCACTCCTTTGTGACCTATGGCCATCCTAAGTGAACGGTTGTGACTCATCTGGAGCCTCAGAGTGACTGATGGGGATTATGGGATTCAGGTTCAAGATGATGATATTCAGGTTCAAGATGACTGATGGGAATTATAGGATTCAGGTTCAGAGTGTTCCTGATGTGGAAGATGAGGAGCAGGGAGGCTTTCCCACAGCAGGGAATGGTGTTGATGATACTGAAGATGATACCGATGCTAGCCAGGTGCAAATTGACTCAGGAAGGGAGGACAGCTCCCAGTCTGATAGCATGCAGACAGACGCTAATGCTAACGAGCTGTCTGGCCTTGACAAAATGGAATCTTTAGATCGAGCTGGTCGTTTGGAATTTAGGGTTCGCAGAAGTGTTAGAATAGCAAACAAGAGGGAGGTCAGAGGCCAAAGAAATGCGTTCATGCTGTGCAAAGGGTATTAAAAGAGTGTGCTGAGAGAGGAACCTTTGTCAAAGTAACTTCTTGTTTGAGTTCTTGCTCTTGCTTTCCCGGATTACCTTGCAGCCTTGGTGTATTCATGTTCATCGGACTTTGTCATGCATTAATGGAACTTTGTTTTATGCCTAATTTTTTTTGGATTATTCTTTATAGCCTTGTTTTGCAACCATCTTTTGGAACTTTACTTTTGTTTTTTAAGAACTATTTATTTCCTATTTCCTAATAAACTACAAAAGACTTCGACCTGTGTGCAACCTGGTGTATTGAGCAAGATGAAACTAACCTGAGGTGCAACATGAACCTATCCTAAGGTTATCCTCCAAACCAATCACTGACCGATCCTTTCTGACCTATGGCCATCCTAAGTGAATCTATCCTAAGGTTATCCTCCAGACTAATCACTCGTTGACTGGTCCTTTCTGACCTATTGCCCTCCTGAGATGGACCTATCATGGGTTCTTCTCCAGACTGGTCACCGATCCCTCCTTTCTGAGCTATGGCCATCCTAAGTGAACCTATCCTAAGGTTATCCTCCAGACCAATCACTCGTTGACTGGTCCTTTCTATTGCCCTCCTGAGATGGACCTATCATGGGTTCTTCTCCAGACCAATCACTGACTGATCCTTTCTGACCTATGGCCATCCTAAGTGAACCTATCCTAAGGTTATCCTCCAGACCAATCACTCATTGACTGGTCCTTTCTGACCTATTGTCATTCTAAGATGGACCTGTCATGGGTTCTTCTCCAGACCAATCACTGACTGATCCTTTCTGACCTATGGCCATCCTAAGGGAACCTATCCTAAGATTATCCTCCAGACCCATCACTGACCGATCCTTTCTGACGTATGGCCATCCTAAGTGATCCTATCCTAAGGTTATCCTTCAGACCAATCACTTGTTGACTGGTCCTTTCTGACCTCCTGCCTTCCTAAGATGGACCTGCCATATGTTCTTCTCCAGTCCAGTCACTGATCTCTCCTTTCTGACCTATGGCCGTCCTAAGGTAAATTGACCATGTGTTCTTCCCCAGACTGGTCATTGAGCGGTCACTCGTTCCCAGCCTCGGCTTCGAGGGAATTACCGACGGAAGACGACCAAATCCAGACACGGCTCCACCGCCGGTGCAGCGAGGAATTCTACGCCTATCGCAACGTCTCTTGGAAAATCTATCTCAGGAAAGAGGTACATCCCAACAGGGTCGAAAGTGCTTTGGGATTCGGGGCCTGAGAATACTTTTCTTGAGTCTGACGCGTGCCTTTTTGTTGCCTTTTCACTTGGACCTTACATTTGGAAAACCCTGTCTTTCGCCCTTCCAATTCCATGCAGGTTTTTTATCCCAAGGAGAACATCAACAACCCTCTTCTGCTCGATCTTCTTTTCCGGCAGGTGAGCTCACCTGGAAGTCCTCTACTGTTTTCTTTATAAGGTACCACTTTCTCGGCAATGCGTTTTTTGTCTTCTGGCAGATCTTCAGTGACACCCAGTCCGAGGCCTGCCTGCGCATCACCCAGGACGAGAGGATCCGTATGAAGACTCTCTTTGGTACATCCTCTTGTTTATTTTGTGTCTCTGAATGGCAGAAAGGGGTTGGACTGGATGACCTTTGGGGGTCTTTTCCAACCCTAGTTGAATAGGCTTCCATTGGAGTCTCCTCCTCTGGGAGATCTTTAATCATTGACTGGATGGCCATCTGTCTGAAAGGATGAGATGGTGTTGTCCTGCCTGGACTAGATGGCCTTTGGATGTCCCTTCCAACTCTATTATTCTCTTTGCAGCGGAAAACAAGCTGGACTCCTTCAGTCCGGTGGCTGACGAAAGCGTCAAGAAGGAAATCATAAGCGTCGCCCGGGATGTTTGGGAAGTCTACTTCTCCCGCCTTTTCCCAGCCACAGTATGAAATGTTCCATATATATATATATACTGTATATACTCGAGTATAAGCCTAGTTTTTCAGTCCTTTTTTTAAGACTAAAAAAGCCCTCGGCTTATACTCGGGTGAGGGTCCTGGTTGGCTTATATTTGGGTCAGCTTATACTCGAGAATATATGGTACATTTATTATTTTTCTCTATTATTATTGGAATTATTATATTTATTATTTTTCTCTATTATTATTGGAATTATTACGTTTATTATTTTTCTCTATTATTATTGGAATTATTACATTTATTATTTTTCTCTATTATTATTGGTATTATTACATTTATTATTTTTCTCTATTATTATTGGTATTATTACATTTATTATTTTTCTCTATTATTATTGGAATTATTACATTTATTATTTTTCTCTATTATTATTATTGGTATTATTACATTTATTATTATTCTCTATTATTGTTGCTACTGTCACATTTATTTCACTCTATTTTATTATTATTAATAATACATTTATTATTTCATTCTGATCTTATTATTATTATTACTTTACTATGACACAGCAAACAAGATAAATATGCTGGATTTCGTATCACAAAATCACAAGTCGAACATTTCCCAAGTGTCTAGGACTGTGTGATGTAATAATTATTATTAATATTATAATTATAATTATATTATTATTATAATTATATTATTATTATTATTATTATTATTATTATTATTATTATTATTATTATTATTGCATTTTATATTTTGCTCTATTTATTATTAAATTATTAAGTGGCCTAGGGGATAAAAGCCTTGTGACTTGAAGGTTGGGTTGCTGACCTGAAGGCTGCCAGGTTCGAATCCCACCCGGGGAGAGTGTGGATGAGCTCCCTCTGTCAGCTCCAGCTCCATGCGGGGACATGAGAGAAGCCTCCCACAAGGGTGGTAAAACATCAAAACATCCAGGCAATGTCCCCTGGGCAACGTCCTTGCAGACGGCCAATTCTCTCACTCCAGGAGCAACTCCAGTTGCTCCTGACATGAAAAAAAAAAAACATGTATTATTTTCCTGTATTCATGATTATTATTATTACATATATTATTTTATTCTATTACTATTAAAAGGATACATAAGCACATTTACATTGAAGAAGATGAGAATAATGATTTGATCAGAGTTGGACAGTCTTATCTTAAATTTAAGCTGTATGTAAATATTCAAAAACATTTAACCTACTGATGCCTCAATTAATGTAATTTTATTGGTATCTATTTTTATATCTGAAATTTACCACCCTCGGCTTATACTGGAGTCAATGTTTTCCCAGTTTTTTTCCTGGCAAAATTAGATGCCTCGGCTTATATTCGGGTCGGCTTATACTCGAGTATATACGGTATATGGGTGTGTGTGTGTATATATACAGTAGAGTCTCGCTTATCCAAGGTTCTGGATTATCCAACGCATTTTTGTAGTCAATGTTTTCAATACATCGTGATATTTTGGTGCTAAATTCGTAATTACAGTAATTACTACATAGCATTACTGTGTATTGAACTACTTTTTCTTTGAAATTTGTTGTCTAACATGATGTTTTGGTGCTTAATTTGTAAAATCATAACCTAATTTGATGTTTAATAGGCTTTTCCTTAATCCCTCCTTATTATCCATGATATTCGCTTATCCAAGGTTCTTCTGGCCTGTTTAGCTTGGATAAGTGAGACTCTACTGTATATATAATCTCCTGCCAACCTAGCAGTTCGAAGGAGCCTCCGGTGGCCTAGGGGATAAAAGCCTCGTGACTTGAAGGTTGGTTTGCTGACCTGAAAGCTGCCAGGTTCGAATCCCACCCGGGGAGAGCGCGGATGAGCTCCTCTGTCAGCTCCAGCTCCATGCGGGGACGTGAGAGAAGCCTCCCATAAGGATGGTAAAACATCAAAACATCCGGGCGTCCCCCGGGGCAACGTCCTTGCAGACGGCCAATTCTCTCACTCCAGAAGCAACTCTGGTTGCTCCTCACACGAAAAAAAATTACATGTATTATTTTCCTGTATTTATTATTATTATTATTACATGTATTATTTTACTCTATTATTATTAAAAGACTACATAAGCACATTTACACTGAAGAAGATGAGAATAATGAGTTGGACAGTCTTATCTTAAATTTGAGCTGTATGTAAATATTCAAAAACATTTACCCTGCTGGTGCCTCAATTAATGTAATGTTATTGGTATCTATTTTTGTTTCTGAAATTTACCACCCTCGGCTTATACTGGAGTCAATGTTTTCCCAGGTTTTTTTTAGTGGTAAAATTAGGTGCCTCAGCTTATATTCGGGTCGGCTTATACTCAAGTATATATGGTATATGTGTGTGTGTGTGTGTGTGTGTGTGTGTATATATATATATATATATATATATATATATATATATATATATATATATAGGTAAAGGTTTTCCCCTGACGTTAAGTCCAGTTGTGCCCGACTCTGGGGGTTGGTGCTCATCTCCATTTCTAAGCCGAAGAGCCGGCATTGTCCGTAGACACCTCCAAGGTCATGTGGCCGGCATGACTGCATGGAGCGTCGTTACCTTCTCGCCGGAGCGGTACCTATTGATCTACTCACATTAGCATGTTTTCGAACTGTTAGATTGGCAGGAGCTGGGGCTAACAGCGGGCGCTCATTCCGCTCCCGGGATTTGAACCTGGTACCTTTTGGTCCTCAAGTTCAGCAGCTCAGCGCTTTAACACACTGTGCCACCAGGGGCCCCATATATATATATATATATATATAATCATTGTTACTATATTTATTTATACCTCGCTTATACACAGACATACTACATCAGTGTCCCGTTTCTTCTCTGGCTTCTCTGCCATTGCCTTGCAGGGCAGCGTGGGCACCGGCGTCCAGATCCTGGCCGTCTCCGACACGGGGATCAAACTCCTGCGTCTGGTCAAAGGGACCAACTTGCTTGGAGAACAACTCCGGGTCTTGCGGGGCTACAGGTCAGTCTGCTGGGTTTGTATTTCCGATGCCAGATTCATGGATTGCAGGAGAAGATATTCCACCCAAATATGAGGAAGAACATCCGTATGGTAGAACCTGTTTGCTTCCCTAGGATTCCCTTGGAGTCTCCTCCTCTTGAGCTTTGTTAGGCAGAGGCTGCATGGCCGTTGGTGTCTTTCTTCATGTCAGGATGAGGTTGGATTGGGTATTTGTAGCACAGCAGTAGTTGGATGGAAGCAGTGGAGCGCAGAATGAAGAGACACTTAGAGACGTTGGTAAAACTATTTACAAAGTTTTACTGTATGCAGCAGTAATCAACACAAACAGACTTGCAGACAACAGACGAACACAGGACTGTTCTGTTCTCCAACAGAACTTGACTCAAACTCTAGGCAGACAGAACTCAACTGAACAGAACTGAACTGTTGCAATCGTTATGCACAAACACTTGTGTCTGGATACTCCCTAGTTCAGTGATGGCTAACCTATGAAACGCGTGTCAGCACTGACACGCCTAGCCATTTCTGCTGACACGCTGCCGCCTGCAAATTGATTGGATGACTAATGTCTTTTGTGGCCAAATTTGGTGTGATTTCATCCAGTGGTTTTATTGTTTACTCCATGGGAATTATGCACATTACATTTATATATACAGTAGAGTCTTACTTATCCAACACTCACTTATCCAACATTCTGGATTATCCAACGCATTTTTGTAGTCAATGTTTTCAATACATCGTGATGTTTTGGTGCTAAATTCATAAATACAGTAATTACTACGTAGCATTACTGCATATTGAACTACTTGTTCTGTCAAATTTGTTGTATAACATGATGTTTTGGTGCTTAATTTGTAAAATCATAACTTAATTTGGTGTTTAATAGGCTTCTCCTTAATCTCTCCTTGTTATCCAACATATTCGCTTATCCAACATTCTGCCGGCCCGTTTCTGTTGGATAAGTGAGACTCTACTGTATATAGTATAATTCTATTATTATTCTATTATTATTGTAGTATATTATCATATTATTACTATTATATTATTATTATATTAGTCACTAGCTGTGCCCGGTGGTGGTATTGGTTAAAAATTGTTGTGAAATTTTTATTTGATGTTATTTGTATTTTTTAATTAATTTTATTGTAACTTATCTTTTTTATTTATTATATTTTATTATTTTGTTGTATTATTTTTAGTTATTTTGTTATTATAGTATTTTATTGTATTAATTTTTAGTGTTTTTAATTATTTTAGTGTTTTTTATTATTTTTATTGTATTATTTGTATTTATTTTATTTTTTATTCTTTTATTAAGACTGGGCTGGGTGGGTTGCTAGGAGACCAAGTGGGCGGAGCTTAGCCTTCTAACTGGCAGCAATTAATAATTGTTTTTATCCAATTGCTGCCAGTTAGAAGGCTAAGCTCCGCCCACTTGGTCTCCTAGCAACCCACCCAGCCCAGTCTTAATAAAAGAATAAAAAATAAAATAAATACAAATAATACAATAAAAATAATAATAAAACACTAAAATAATTTCCCTCTAAATAGGACTTTATTTTTCTTTTCTTTTTGTTGTCGGAACCTAGGGGCAAGGATGGTGGGTTGTGTTGCCAAATTTCTAGGTTCTGGGGCTTGTGCTTTTGTTGTTTAGTGGGAGGAACGGACACCATTACTCCTTTATATATATAGATTATTCATGACTACATTGAAACTAGAATAGAGAGAAATCAGTGTGGAAACTGCAAGAGGTACCATAGATTGTTGTACATGGAAATAATGGTAGTAAATAGTTTTTGATTTATTCAATACAGTTATATATTACAATTATATATTTTTGTTATTTAAACTATACATATCGCGAAATTATGGTTTTTTTCCCCTCAAAGTGACACACCACCCAAGTCATGCTAGGTTTTTTGGTGAATTTTGTCATGGTCATCATAACTTCTTAGCAATTAACTCTTTCCACACTATGGTACATTCTGGATGATGCAATCAGTTGCAATACAAGCATGGCACAAATTGCATTTAAACACTATCAGTTCACAAATCCCACATTAACAGGCCTTTGGGTCTCCCTTCCAACTCTAGTTTTGGGTATGCCATTGGGGGTTGTTGACCTTTTTTCCCTTCCCCTCCCACCTCATCCTCTCATTTAACCCCAGCTACGGAGAAATCCTCTTCGTCTCCATCCCTTCCAAGAACATGCTGGAGTTCAACCTCAGCCACGAAAAGCTCATCCTCTTCTCCCCCAAAGCCTCCCAGGTCAAGACCTTGGTTGACTATTTCATCATGGAGCTCAAGAAGGTAGGAGAGTTGTGGTCATTGTTGGGTCGTTGTTGGCCACCTTTTCAGCTGTTTTGGGGTGGTTTCTTCGATTTGGGGTCTCGATATGCCTTTGACTTCCTCCCCTTAGGATTCGCAGTACATGGTTGCTATCAAGAACCACATCAGCGACGACAACAACCTCTTGCGCTTCCACAAAGGAGACATCATTTGCCTTCGGCCCATGGAAGGCTTGGGGCCAGGTGAGAGTGGGCAAAAGAAGTGAATGTGTGGGGTGGATCCCGGGATTTGTAGTTTGGGGAGGCACTCGAGCTCTTGGGGAGACTCTTGTGAAACTACAACTCTCCTGAGTCTGTAGCATTGGATCGTGGCACCAACACCTTGAGAAACTACAACTCCCACGAGTCCATATATAGCATTGAACTATATGTAGCTTTGAAACATGGCACCAACACCTTGAGAAACTACAACTCCCACGAGTCCATATGTAGCATTGAATTATACCTAGCTTTGAACCATAGCACCAACATCTTGAGAAACTACAACTCCCACGAGTCCATATGTAGCATTGAACTATTTCTAGCTTTGAACCATAGCACCAACATCTTGAGAAACTACAACTCCCACGAGTCCATATGTAGCATTGAACTATTTCTAGCTTTGAACCATAGCACCAACACCTTGAGAAACTACAACTCCCATGAGTCTGTAGCATTAGGCCTTGGCATCAAGACTGTGGGAAACTACAACTCACAGAAATCTGTAGCATTGGGCCATGATATCAAGGCCGTGGGAAACGACAACTCCCAGGAGTCTGTATGTAGCATTAGGCCATGGTACCAAGACCATGGGAAACTGCAACTCCCACGAGTACATATGTAGCATTGAACCATATGTAGCTTTGAACCATGGCACCAACACCTTGAGAAACTACAACTCCCATGAGTCTGTAGCATTAGGCCTTGGCATCAAGACTGTGGGAAATTACAACTCACAGAAATCTGTAGCATTGGGCCATGACATCAAGTTCATGGGAAACTACAACTCACAGAAATCTGTAGCATTGGGCCATGGCATCAAGTCCATGGGAAACTACAACTCACAGAAATCTGTAGCATTGGGCCATGACATCAAGTCCATGGGAAACTACAACTCCCAGGAGTCTTTATGTAGCATTAGACCATAGTACCAAGACTGTGTGAAACTACAGCTCCCAGGAGTCTGTAGTATTAGACCATGGTACCAAAACTGTGAGAAACTACAACTCCCAGGAGTTGGTATGTAGCATTGGATATGGTACCAAGACCTTGGGAAACTATGGCTCCCGGGAGTCTGCAGTATTAGACCATGGTACCAAGACCTTGGGAAACTACAACTCCCATGAGTCTATAACATTGGGCCATGGCACCAAGACTGTGAGAAACTACAACTCCCAGGAGTTGGCATGTAGCATTGGATCATGTCACCAAGACCTTGGGAAATGACAACTCACAGGAGTCTGTAGCATTGGACATGGTACCAAGACCTTGGGAAACTACTGCTCCCAGGAGCCTGTAGTATTAGACCATGGTAGCAAGACCTTGGGAAACTATAACATGCATGACGCCATAGCAATTCCTAACAGCCGATAGGTGTTGAAGTCCAAAATACCTGGATGCCCCTAGTTGGCCCATGCCTGCTCTAGGGCCTTGTTTTATCCCTTTGGTGGCATTGCGACTATGTCTGGGTGTTGTTGATCCCTCTCCCCAATGCCCTGGTGGCTCTCCGTCCCCACAGACCGCTACTTCGGCTGCGTGGTGAGGAAGAAAGTCCTGCTCCTGGAGGACGTCAAGAAGGGCACCTTGGACTTTGGTGGGTGCCTCTTCTGCTGAGTGCCGTGGTTTATCTTGCATGATGCAGTGCTAAGATAGCGTCTAGATCAGAGCTTGTGGTTGTGTGCCACCATCCTTGGCTTGCCTTCCCAGTACATTGTGTCCCAATCCTATTACTTACTATTTCTATTACTACTATTCCTATTACTATAGGATGGAAGTTTGGTGCCATCTATGGAAAATCTGGATTTTTCCCTGCTGACTGTGTCCAGCCTGTGGCCGCTCCGGATTTCACACATCTTCCGACAGAGAAGAAGGAAGAACCCAGAGACAAGCAAAGCAAAGTGGCCGCCTCCGCTTCGGTGGCCGTGGCCGTGGCATCGGCAGCCGTGGCACAGGAGCTTGACAAAAAAATTGAGGCAAGTTGACCCACCATGCAACCATTGAGATTCCAATCCAGTTGGCCCACCATGAAACCATTGAGATTCCAATCCAGTTGGCCCACCATGAAACCATTGAGATTCCAATCCAGTTTGCTCACCATTAATTCAGTTACATTATGATCCACCATGTAACCATTAAGATTCCAATCCAGTTGACCCACCATGAAACCATTGATATTCCAATCCAGTTGACCCACCATGAAACCATTGAGATTCCAATCCAGTTGGCCCACCATTAATTCAGTTACATTATGATCCACCATGTAACCATTAAGATTCCAATCCAGTTGATCCACCATGAAACCATTGAGATTCCAATCCAGTTGACCCACCATGAAACCATTGAGATTCCAATCCAGTTGGCCCACCATTAATTCAGTTACATTATGATCCACCATGTAACCATTGAGATTCCAATCCAGTTGACCCACCATGAAACCATTGAGATTCCAATCCAGTTGGCCCACCATTAATTCAGTTACATTATGATCCACCATGTAATCATTGAGATTCCAATCCAGTTGACCCACCATGCAACCATTGATATTCCAATCTAGTTGACCCACCATGAAACCATTGAGATTCCAATCCAGTTGACCCACCATGTAACCATTGAGATTCCAATCCAGTTGGCCCACCATTAATTCAGTTACATTATGATCCACCATGTAACCATTGAGATTCCAATCCAGTTGACCCACCATGAAAACATTGAGATTCCAATCCAGTTCCATGGAGATTCCAATCCAGTTGATCCACCATGCAACCATTGATATTCCAATCCAGTTGACCCACCATGTAACCATTGAGATTCCAATCCAGTTGACCCACCATGCAGCCATTGAGATTCCAATCCAGTTGACCCACCATGCAACCATTGAGATTCCAATCCAGTTTACCCACCATGAAAACATTGAGATTCCAATCCAGTTGACCCACCATGAAACCATTGAGATTCCAATCCAGTTGACCCACCATGAAACCATTGAGATTCCAATCCAGTTGACCCACCATGAAACCATTGCGATTCCAATCCAGTTGACCCACCATGCAACCATTGAGATTCCAATCTAGTTGATCCACCATGAAAACATTGATATTCCAATCCAATTGACCCACCATACCACCATTGTGATTCCATCCAGTTGTTATTTACCAACCAGGTTTCTGTAAAATCCTGAGATAATCACTCTGGGCCCCGATCCTGTGTCCCTTCCAGGTATCTCCATCCGGCAGTGAATACGTAGAAAGTGGAGAAGATGTTGGGGGTGCCAAGCCCAGTGCCCCACCCGGCGGCGGCCCCTTGACCATGCTGGAGTTTGCCAAGAAGTATTTCCGAGAAGGTCCCCGGGCAAAGATGTGAGTGCGTGGCGGGCGGATGGACAGACAGACAGAAAGACAGACGCGGGGACCTGGAAACCCCCTTTCTAGGGCCTCTTGGCACCCGAGGAAGTCGTCTCCTCCTGGTCTCGGTGGTGTCTTCAGTCCGTGCCCACCTCGGCCGGCCACTTAGGTAGAACACCCCCGCCATTGTTTGTGGGCACAACCCCATGCCCTCGGAGGACCCAGAGGTGAGTCGGGTGCCTGGGTCCGTGTCGTGGGCAAGTTGGCTCTTTTTGGAGAATAATAATAATAATAATAATAATAATAATAATAATAATAATAATAATAATAATAATTTCTTACCTGGCTCTCCTTATGACTCGACTTCATGACTCCTCTCTAGGAATCTCTGGATCTCCTACCATTGCACTGGAGGATCTAGATCAGTGATGGGCAACCTTTTGCACTTGGTGTGTCAAAATTCACCAAAAAACCTAGCATGACTTGGGTGGTGTGTCAATTTGAGAAGAAAAAAAACATAATTTCACAATATGTATAGTTTAAATAACAAAAATATATAATTGTAATATATAACTGTATTTAATAAATCAAAAACTATTTACTACCATTATTTCTATGTACAACAATCTATGGTACCTCTTGCAGTTTCCACACTGATTTCTCTCTATTCTAGTTTCAATGTAGTCATGAATAATGAATAATATAATAATAATATAATAGTAATAATTTGATAATATACTACAATAATAATAGAATAATAATAGAATGATATTATATCTATATATAGATATAGGCTAATGGAATCACGGCACCAGACAAAACAACTAAACTAAATGCCCCACAACCTCGAAAATTGACAGCACAACCTCTCATCCACGCCTCTATGTTCATACAACAAAAAGAAAAGAAAAATAAAGTCCTAACCACAGCAACGCGTGGCCGGGCACAGCTAGTCTATATATATAAAAGAGTGATGGCATCACGGCGACCCACAAAACAACAAAACTACAGGCCCCCCAACCTCAAAATTTGACAACACAACGCATCAACCACGGCTCTAGGTTGATACAACAAAAAGAAAAGAAAAATAAAGTCCTAATTAGAGAGAGAGGAATAATTGCTTTTATCCAATTGCTGCCAGTTAGAAGGCTAAGCTCCTCCAACTTGGTCTCAGAGCAACCCAATAAAAAATAATAAAAAACACTAAAAAATAATAAAAAACACTAAAAAATTAATACAATAAAATACTATAATAACAGAAAATAACTAAAAATAATACAAGAAAATAATAAAATATAATAAATAAAAAGATAACTTACAATAAAATTAATAAAAAATACAAATAACGTCAAATAAAAATTACACAACAATTTTTAACCAATACCACCACCACTTTGCCACAGCAATGCGTGGCCGGGCACAGCTAGTATATATATAAAAATGTAATGTGCATAATTCCCATGGAGTGAACAACAAAACCACTGGACCAAATCACACCAAATTTGGCCACAAAAGACATAGTCATCCAATCAATCTGCATGCGGCAGCGTGTCAGCAAAAATGGCTAGGCGTGTCAGTGCTGACACGCGTGTCATAGGTTGGCCATCACTGATCTAGAGCTTCCTATAAAAACTATTTATTCTAATTTGTGGGTTTTCAACTTTCACGATGTTTTGTGCATCTAACCACTACAAAAGTGGGGTTTTCCCAAATACAGTAGAGTCTCACTTATCCAAGCTAAACGGGCTGGCAGAAGCTTGGATAAGCGAATATCTTGGATAATAAGGAGGGATTAAGGAAAAGCCTATTAAACATCAAATTAGGTTATGATTTTACAAATTAACCACCAAAACATCATGTTATACAACAAATTTGACAGAAAAAGCAGTTCAATACACAGTCATGTTATGTTGTAATTACTGTATTTACAAATTGAGCACCAAAATATCACGATATATTGAAAACATTGACTACAAAAATGGCTTGGATAATCCAGAAACTTGGATAAGCGAGGCTTGGATAAGTGAAACTCTACTGTATATCTGCCTTTCCCTATTAATCCATATAAGTGAGTGGAGCGACATTATCTATGGAGGGCAGAAAGGGGAACTATTATTCATAATGTGTGCTGCAGAAATATTTCCTAAGGATCTGGCATTGGGAGGGGATTGTATAGACCAACAATTTATCCAGTGTGGGATAGGAACGGGGCAAGGAGTAAGAAGGAGAAGGAAAACGTCAAGTGGTTATGGCCAAAGACTCAAGCGGTTGCAAGGCCACCAAATGGAAAGTTCATAGTTCGCATTCGTTTCAGGGACCCAGAGAAGCAGAAATCCAAAAGGAGCGAGTCGAAAGCGTTGACGGAGTTGCTAAAATTCACCAAGGTAATGCTTTAGGCTTTCTAAAACCAGAATAATGTCCCTTTTAACTCAAAGATTGGTAGGACTTCAAGGATAGGTTCCAGCACTTTCGAGAGCTCCTTTAAAAAAACAGTCCAAAACCTGGCGAAAATTGATTGACCTACTAACATGGGAAATGTTCCTTTCTGAATGTGCAAAACACCTTACACACTGCTGCACTGAAATGGCAGACAAAGGTTTGAGGAAATGAGACAAAGAGAGTTCCGGTGGCTGTAGAAAAAATGACGTTTGTTCTCAATGGCCAATGAGAATATAGACCCTCCTGTCTCCAGGAAAAAAGGGTACAAGACAAAGGAACACAGATCCTTATATACTATTTCGGTCTGCCTCTATCTACGTCACATAGGTATTATCAATCAACAATTAGTGTCAAAAAAAGTCTTACTGGGCTATCTTTGCATTTTCCTAAAATATAGACTACTTCAAGACCTCTAACCCTCCATTAGGCGTTATCTCTGGAATTTCCTATCTCAGCTTTTAGGGGTTCTCGTTAATTAAGGAGTTCCCACTTATCTTAGCTGTCAGAGACCCATTAGCACTCCCCTCATGGCGCCAGGTCTTATCTTGACATCCCCAAAAGCCTTAATTTGTCTCTTGTCCATTAGCTTATCTATTCTTGTTGACACTTAACATATGTCTCTGGCACTCAGTGAACTTTGGTCTTGCTATGGGTAGACAGTTATTTTGCTGAGCAGAGTGTATTTTTAAGGCTACGCACACAATATTTTCCTATTTCTATTTTTTAACATGATTACATTCAGTATATAGTTTCCAATACAAGTATTATATTTTCCCAATACACCTTCATCAGCACCAGTCCAATTTTGTGACTTTCATGCAGTTATTTTTCTTCTCTTCTTCTTCCTGTCCTGGGCAGAACCCTATCCAAGAATCGCTCATTGAATTTACGGACAGCAGTCTGAACAAACTGGCTTCGGAAGCCTTCCAAGGTGAGAAGGAGCTTGGATATGGGTCCATTAGGCCTTCATACTTCCGGTGATTCGGAATGTCTTTCTTTGCTTTCCTAGCCGTGATGAAGTTCATGGGAGACCTCCCGCTCAAAGGACAGACCGACTTGGATGTGGTCTATGCACTCTTGAAGGTAAATCAAGGAAATTGAACATACTGCAGTTTCGCATCACTTTATACGCCTTGGCTCAATGCTATGGAATCCTGGGAGTTGTAGTTTAGCACTCTTTGGCAGAGAAGGATCAATACTATGTAGAATTACTTCTCTTGGGATTCCATCACCTTGAACCATGGCAGTAACAATGGCGTAGAACTGCATTAATTCAATGGTGAATCAACTGTTGAATCCAACTTGGAGATAAATCCCACTGAAGCCATTTTTTTCATCCCTGTCTTACATGAAGAGGGTAGGTGGTCGAGATGTGGGTTTTTCAAAGGCCAGAGTGAATGTTCCTTGAGATTTCCATCCTTGCATACTTTCTCCCATCTCTTTCTCAGCTCTGTGGAGACCACGAGGTCCTCAGGGATGAAGTCTTTTGCCAGATCATCAAACAGATTACGGACAACACCAGCTCCAAGGCGTACGTGAGTCCTGACAGATGCAAGTCCTGCAATAGTTGAGGAAAAGAAATGGTGCGGGAGGACTTGCTGGTTGTTTTTGTTGTTATTTTCCATATTGAAGACCTTGATTCATGGTGATTCATAGGAGAACTTCAAGGCTCCTGGTCAACATCTTGAAATCCATAGCTTTTTTGGTGGAGACCTTCAATAATAATAATTACTATTATGTTTATTGTGTTATGGAGACCATCAAGAATCCTGATCATTTCATATTTAGCTTCCTTGATAGAGTCCTTCAACCGTCTTTGTCACCAACATCTTGAAACTCATGGCTTCCTTGATGGAGACCTTCAAGGGTCACTGACATCTTGAAACTCATGGCTTCCTTGATGGAGACCTTCAAGGGTCACCGACATCTTGAAACTCATGGCTTCCTTGATGGAGACCTTCAAGGGTCACCGACATCTTGAAACTCATGGCTTCCTTGATGGAGACCTTCAAGGGTCACTGACATCTTGAAACTCATGGCTTCCTTGATGGAGACCTTCAAGGGTCACTGACATCTTGAAACTCATGGCTTCCTTGATGGAGACCTTCAAGGGTCACTGACATCTTGAAACTCATGGCTTCCTTGATGGAGACCTTCAAGGGTCACTGACATCTTGAAACTCATGGCTTCCTTGATGGAGACCTTCAAGGGTCACTGACATCTTGAAACTCATGGCTTCCTTGATGGAGACCTTCAAGAGTCACCAACATCTTGAAACTCATGGCTTTCTTGATGGAGACCTTCAAGGGTCACAGACATCTTGAAACTCATGGCTTTCTTGATGGAGACCTTCAAGGGTCACCAACATCTTGAAACCCATTGCTTTCTTGGTAGAGATATTTTGCTGGACTGTGATCATAAAATCATACTCCAGGACAGAGAGATTCCTAGAGAGGTGTTCTTTTCAGGAATTTCCAGATCCTCCAGCGTGACTCTTTGGTCAATTTCTGCTAGATATCGACCAGAAATATGAAGAACTGTGTCACGTTGCCTGAACTCTTCTCTTTGGGGGTTTTGTGCAGGGAGAGTTGCCAGAAAGGCTGGCGGCTTCTCTACATTCTCAGCGCCTACTACCGATGCTCTGAGGTCCTCAAGCCTTACCTTCTATGGTTCCTCCGGGAGGTCTACAATGATTCCGGCATGCATTTCCAAGGTGAGACATCCCAACATTCCATTTAAAAAGGAATTGTGTTTTGATGCTTGGGTCCAAACTGGAAAGGAACTCCAAAATCTAGCAGCCCTAACATAGTGGGACCCTAGTCTCATAGGACACCATTGTTCTGGGTTGGATCTCTTTCTCAACTCACTTCAATTCTGATTTCTTTTTTGTGACGTTCTCTAGGAATTGCCAAAGCCTGCGAGCAAAATCTGCAGAAAACTTTCCAGTTTGGCGGCCGGAGCGAATTCCCCAGCAGCATCGAGCTCAAAGCCGTGGTGGTGAGTCTGGCTTGGAAATCCATTGGAAGCTAGGGTTGAAGTACGAGGGCTATCCAGAAAGTAGATTACGTTTTGGAATTAAAAATGAACAAAGTATAGGAGAAAACATTTACCATATGCCGTTGAAAGCCAGACCCAAATACCACTTCTCAAGAGTTTGGAAAGTCCTTCCCCACCAAACTTTGCCACGGCTTGCATGCGCTCAACTTTCCCCTATGCTTGTCTTGGATCGCTCTTTTGTTTTGCAAATGCTTGCAAGGAAGATTATGGCGACCGTTTTTTGAGACAGGAAAGGTGTGCTTCTTGCAAAACCTTAGTAGAGTGATCCAGGACGAGTGTGAGGGAAAGTTGAGCTCATGCACATGCGCAGCTGCGGGAAGGGATGCCCACCTGGTTGAGGATGCAAGCCAAGAGGCAAAGTTTGGTGGGGAAGGACTTTCCAAACTCTTTTATCGCTATGAGAAGTGCCTAGATTTCAATGGGGACTATGTTGAGAAGTGGTATTTGGGTCTGGCTTTCAACTGCATATGGTAAATGTTTTCTCCTATACTTTGTTCATTTTTAATTCCAAAACGTTATCTACTTTCTGGATAGCCCTCGTATATAGTTATCGTTCTCCATTAACTGCAATGGCTGCCTCCTGAAGAACTCTGGGATTTGTAATTTGGGGAGGCACTAGAGTTATGAATACAGTCTTCCAGTCCAGACTATACTGAGATCCTTATTTCCCTTTGTTATGAAAATTCCCCACAAATAACAAATATTTAAAAGACAAAACATAAGCAGAGTAGCTTACTCACCACAGCAGGAGGCGAGCAGTGTGGCTGAAGGAATCTTGAGCTTAAAAACAATGGGCAGTTAAAGTTTCAAAAAGTTTATTAAAAACACAAATAAGTTTTTATTAATGCAACATATAATATTTGCCTTTCTTGCCACAGCATCACATTGCTGGCTTGTGTTCCAGGTCAATCCACAATCACCCCAAGGTCCTTCTCGCATGCTGAGCCAGCAGTATTTGAATTGTGTGACCTAAATGTCGAATTGTTGCATATTTCTCTGTTGAATTGGGTTAATTTCAGCCCAGTCCCAACCTTTGACGTTCTGTTCCCCTTCTTCCTTTGCAAAAGGCCGGGCGCAGCTCCAAGCGACAGCTCTTCCTCTTGCCGGGAGGGATCGAAAGGCACCTTAAAATCAAAACTTGTTCGGTGAGCATTAAAAAAGCGAAAATCCTACAAACCGGGAACAGAAAAAAATTCAAATTTGGTTGCATAGTGTAATCTTTGTAGTCAATCTTCCTGCTTTGCAGTGACATTCAGCGCTTTCTCCAGATTTCTCAATGAGTCCGTCGTATTTTAGGCATCCAAGGACGTCGAATGACATGGAAGCATTCTAGGTTGCCCCAAAGTTTTCAGGTTCTGTTAAGGAAATTTATTATTCCAAGTTCTCTGTAGTTCAACAGTGAATCCCTTTGTTTCCTCCACTTTTCTAGGTTGCCCAGGATGTCATAGAAGAGCTGTGCTCCGAAATGGGTCTGTGCCGTCCCGAAGCCATCGACGAGTACATCATTTTTGCCGTCACCAACCGAAGTGAATCTTTCTATTTGCTATATTTTCTATGTATTTATGTATTGATGCTGTCTTTCTCCAAGTCCTCTAGATTTCCAAGTTTTACTCTGAAAGACTCAAACTAAAACCCGGAGCACCACCGTGCTTTTTCAAGTCACAAATGAAAAATTCGTGGATATGGAGATGTATTTCCCAGTGTGCCAAGTGTGCCGTGGACAAGTAGCTACAAACCAAGCTCACCTGAGTTTCTCCTCTGCAGATCAGAACGTGCGTCCTTTGAACAAAAGGGAGTACATCCTCGACGTGGTCATGGAGGTGGACAATAGTTCCATGTTCTGGTACCGGCGCGTCATCTGGGCCCAGCCCTTAAAATTTGACAATGAGCTCTACGTCACCATGCATTACAACCAGGTGAGGCTACAAAGGAACCTTCTTTGGTGCTGAATGCCCCTTGCAAAGTCTGGACTAAGACTCGGAGCAGATTCAGCACTCCACTGGCATGAAAGAAAGGCCACTTAGATCCCGTTCAACTGGAAAGGAGAAATCCACGGTGTTGAAAGTATTTAGAAGGCAGGCACCTTGTAGGCCTGGACTAAGATTCAACACCCCACTGGCATAGAAGTGAGTTAGTCCAAACTATAATGAATGTGTTTAGAGGGCAGTCATTGTGTGAAGTCTAGATTAAGATCTGGAGGAGATTCACCACCACACCAGCATGGATGTAAGGCCGCTTGGACCTGGTCTGGGATTTAATCCAAACTGGAAATGAACTGGCCAAGGTTCTGCATGGGTTTAGAAGATAGCCACCTTGCGAAATCCGGACTAAGCCCAGATTCATCACTCCACTGACAAGGAAGTGAGGCTACTCAGATCTGCTCTGGGTTTTAGTCTAAACGAGGGGTCCCCAAACTAAGGCCGGCGGGCCGGATGGGGCTCTCCAAGGTCATTTACCTGGCCCCTGTCTTAAACTTTAGACTTAGGGTTGACCTAAGTCTACCTGGTCTTTGGACATCTCTTTGCTTACTTATGGTCCTATGAAACTGTCTAGATGGCCTTTGAGGGTCCCCTTCCTTACCTATGGTTTTATGAGATTGTCTAGATGGCCTTTGTGGGCCCCTTTCCTTACCTATGGTCTTATGAAACCATCTAAATGGTCTTTGAGGGTCCCTTTCCTTATCTATGATCTTCTGATATATGGTCTTCATCCCCATCATAATCATAACTATATTCCTCGACCTTTCCTACATTGGTTATACTTCTCCTGGTTACTTGACATTAGCTCAGAGCTCCTCTTATCCCAACTTGACCTCAAACGAATCTGTAGCACTTTATCTACGTTTTGAGTTTACAACCTATGATGTGCACTTTGCTAATCTACTATTACAACCTCACTGTTTTTAAATTCTGTTTTTAATAAGTGTGTTTTTATTCTTTTTGGTTAATGTGCAAATATTACAATTGGTGCATGTTATTGTTTATTGATGTATTGTATATTGTTATTGTTTTGTATTTGATATTTCTGTGAGCCACCCCGAGTCCCCTCCGGGGGAGATGGTGACGGGATACAAATAAATTATTATTATTATTATTATTATATTATTATTATTATTATTATTATTACGAGATCATCTAGATGGCCTTTGAGGGTCCCTTTCCTTACTGATGGTCCTATGAAACCATCTAGATGGTCTTTGGAGGTCTCTTTGCTTACCTATGGTCTTATGAGATCGTCTAGATCAGGGGTCCCCAAACTAAGGCCCGGGGGCCGGATGCGGCCCTCCAAGGTCATTTACCTGGCCCCCGCCCTCATTTATAATATAATATTTTTATATCAGTTTTAATAATATAATATATTATATATAAATATGATAATGATAATATTATCATGTTATACAATGTAATACTAATAATAATACCATATAATAATATTAATTACATGTTATATATTACATATAATATTACAGTATAGTGGTATAGTTCAATATAGTAATATATAATGCTAATATTATGCTATGCTAATAATATAATATATTGTATGTACATACAGCTGCTCTGAGTTCCCTTCAGGGTGAGAAGGGTGAGATATAAATGTAGTAAATAAATGTAGTAAATGAATAAATAAATAATTTTAGACTTAGGCTTGCCCACTTGACTTGAAGGCACACAACAACAACAACAACAACAACAACAATCCTAATTAACTTGACTATCTCATTGGCCTGATAGGTTTATGTTGGTTAAAATTGTTTTCATTTTAAAATATTTTATTGTTCTTTCATTGTTGTTGTTGTTTTGCACTACAAATAAGACATGTGCAGTGTGCATAGGGATTTGTTCGTATTTCTTTGATAATTTGGCCCCTCAACAGTCTGAAGGATTGTGGACCGGTCCCCTGCTTAAAAAGTTTGAGGACCCCTGGTCTAGATGGTCTTTGAAAGTGTCTTTGCTTAGCTACGGCCTTATGAGACCATCTAGATGCCTTTTGAGGTCACTTTCCTTACCTATGGTCCTATAAGACTGTCTAGATGGCTTTTGGGGGTTTCTTTCCTTACTGATGGTCTTATGAGACCATCTAGATGGTCTTTGGAGGTCTCTTTGCTTACCTATGGTCTTATGAGATCATCTAGAATCTAGTTTAGACTCTAAACTGAAAAAGAGCCATCAAAGGTGCTGAACTTTGCCGGAGTGGATTCACCACCCCATTGGTATGGGATCCACCAGAGCATAGTGTCTGGAGAAGAATAATAAAACAGACCCACTATCCGTGTGGGGTACGTTCCTGAACTTACCAGGGAAACAGGAAAACATAGGTAATCACAAATGTATAGCTTCTACAACTCCCCTCATCCCTAACCCAGGTTGGTCTCTCTTTCTGCTCAGGTCCTGCCGGATTATCTCAAGGGTCTTTTCAACACCATCCCACCGAGCGAGCAGCAGTTTCAGCAAGTCTCCCGACTGGCCGCCCTCCAACATCGGGCCAAGGACCGCGTCTACTTGCCAACCCTGTAGGTCCAAAGGCCAAACACAGGGGGTGTAAAGAGCTATGAACGACTGAGGCTCTTTCAGGCAGGGGGGAAATCTTTTAATCCCACCGCTGCCACCAAATTGCAAAGATGTCAGGAAGGGGGGAGAAATCTTTTTTAAAAACCCACCACTGACACCAATTGCGGAGATGTGGAGGAGTTTCTATTAATTATATTTATATTGTTGTTATATATTTTATATCCGCTGCCACCAGTTATTAAAGATGTTTATAATGCGGCCACCAGATGTTAAGGGGATTATCAACTCTTGCCACCACTATAGAAGATGTAGCCACTGGCTACTTAGAGAGGAAACTTTTTAAATTTTATTTTTCTTCTTCCTTGTTTGCTTTTGATGGTAATATAGATTTCAGAGACTGAGATGTTATAAAGAACAATAACATGTTTATTCAGGCATAAGCTTAATGGTTACAGTAACTTCTTTAGAGGCACTTAGATTAACAGTTGCAAAGCTATATTGAGACGTTTCAAACTTTAAAATACTACTTCCTCCTGCTTTAACCTGTAGTCACCCTGTGAATTTCAATCACAGACTATCTGTTCCATATCTGGAAACAGACTACCTTAAAATAAGCCACCAAACTTATTTTAAATTGACTCAAAATGAAACATTTGAGCCACCCTGATCCTCCAACTGAGAATCAGTCTTTCCTGTACTTCAATAGAGCACAGACTAGCCACTTTTTAAAACATTCCCTCCTTTTTCTCCAAATAGCGGTTGGCTCCGCCCTCATTACTATGGCAACCTGCCTCAGAATGCTGAGCTGGCTACTGGTAACTCTAATACTTACCCTTTCAAACATAGTTAAACATGACTTTTAAAAAGCAATTAAACATGACATCTGTAAACTAAAAAAATTCACACTTCGTTACAGGGGGTAATTCAGAGGAAGAGCGGTGTGGGGGTATCAAACAAAGGGTGCATCTATTCCATAGAATCAATGCAGTTTGGCACCACTTTTGGAGCCTGCCTTGCCCAAGGTTGCTGGGGCCATATGTAACTCCAGTGATTCCGTGGCAGTTAAAGCAATGTTGTACTACATTAACCCTCCAGTGTAGATGCACCGATGCTCCCCGTGTGACTTTTCTCCTTGCCCTTTCCTTCCCTGCTCCAAGACGGGAGGTCCAGGACTACATCCCGCCCCAGTTCTTGCATCTGCAGAAAGCTCAAGCTTGGCTTGAAATGGTCACGCAACACATCCATCAAGCGCAGGCCCTGAGCATGCACCAGGCTCGTGCACAGTTCCTAGGTAAGAGCTCACCTGGAAGTCTTGCTAGAGACACTGAGTAGAGACATTTGGGGACTGAACTTGCTTCTGTTGGAAAGAAAGGGGTAGACATAAAGATTCCAATGGGCCACAGATATCCCAACAAGCAGACATCAAAGACAGGATACGTCATAGGAAGTGCAAGTGGGGCCCTTAGAGCTCCGCGGAGCATAAGTTGGGAACCACAATCTATGTATATCCCATGTTTGTTGGAGACTAGCCCGGAGGGGAAGTAAAGGAAAGAATTCCAGGAGAGCAATAAAACAAGTGTTTTATTATTATCACAGCTGATGATAAGGCGAAACAGCCGTAGGTACCCATTTGTGGGTCCGTACTACGCAACGTGTGTATAGCAAAGAATTTATACCTCTTGGCTTATCTGAAATTGACCAAGGGCTGAGGGTCTTCCCCACCTTCCACACCTACTTTGGTACAAGTGATACCAATGACCTAACATGTTTACTCTGAGCTTTCTTCTCTCTCTGGATCTTCCTGAAGAAAGACACCAGCTCACAGGAAGGTAGGGGCATAGGTCTTGTGTTGCACATACTACTTTGGTTCATACAAAGTGCTTTTATTGTCTATATAAAGGCTATATGATATATGCAGAGGCAAAGCTATGTTAGGCAAAAGTTTACTATTTTCTGGCTTATGGTCCCTAAGGTTAAGGTTTTCCCCTGACGTTAAGTCCGGTAATGTCTGACTCTGGGGGTTGGTGCTCATCTCCATTTCTAAGCCGAAGAGCCGGCGTTGTCCGTAGACACCTCCAAGGTCATATGGCCATTGGCATGACTGCATGGAGCGCCGTTACCTTCTACTCACATTTGCATGTTTTCGAACTGCTAGGTTGGCAGGAGCTGGGGCTAACAGCGGGCGCTCATTCCGCTCCCGGGATTTGAACCTGGCACCTTTCGGTCCGCAAGTTCAGCAGCTCAGTGCTTTAACACATTTCACCCTAAATGTTCACATTTATGGCATGACATCAGAGTCAGGACATTTAATCCTCAAAATGGTTTACACCCCACCCCAAATCCCTCTCTCTCACCCAGGGCTCTTGAGCGCCTTCCCCATGTTTGGTTCATCCTTCTTCTACATCCAGAGCTGCAGCAACAACACTATCGTGTCCCCTTGTATCCTGGCTGTTAACCAGAACGGGTTGAACTTCTTGGACAAGGAGACTCATGTAGGTCTTGCAGAAGTGTCCTCAAAGGGCTCTGTGGATGTGTGTTTGCCTAGCCCTGACCCAATGGGGCAGGGAAAGGACTTCCTTGAAAGAACCAACGGTTGTTGTGATTGTTTTGCCTTTTCTTCCAGGAACCCATTGTGACCTTCTCGTTGAAAGAGATCCAGTCGACTCGCACCCAGCGCCCTTCAGCTGGCTCTAGCTATCCATATGTCGAGATCATGTTGGGGGACTTGATGTCCCAAAGGATCACACAATTGCAGCTGGAGCAGGTAGGAAATGGCACCATGCCCCAATAGAGGAGACATAAGGTGTCAGAGTATTAGCAGCGAAGCAGTAGTTGGATGGAATCAGTAGAGCGCAGAACGAAGAGACACTCAGAGACGTTGGTAAAACTATAAAGTTTTACTGAATCAACACAAACAGACGACAGATGAACACAGGACTTGACTCAAGGCAGACAGAACTTGACTCCTAAGCAGACAAATCTCGACAGAACTCAGAACTGAACAGACTCAATCAGTAAGCACACACATTTGTGTCTGGATACTCCCTAGTTCCAGACACACATCAAGGTCATCACAGCTTCTTGACCACACTCTAGTACACTCTGGATGATGCAATCAGTTGCAATACAGCTAAGACACAAATTGCATCTAAACACTATCAATACACAAATCCCACATTAACATAGGGCTGCCACCAAAACATCCCCTCCATCTAGCAAAGAGATTGAAAAAAAGTATTGCAATATTTTAAATACTTTATATGATTGGAATGATGTTTGCCGGGTATTTTTCTCGCTGGATTGCATTTTTTTTCTTTTTTTCTTTCAGCTGTCTTTGTTTTTGGTTGCAGCATGCATTCGTTGATGATACATATTTAGAAGTTGTTGGAAATACTATAGCATTTAATTCTTCATTCTTTCTGTCCTCTTCTGTCCCTTTCTTCTGTCTCCTTCCACTGGCTCTGTGAAGCTTAATCTGCAGATGGTAGGTAGCTTGCAACTGACATAATAATTCTGATATATATATATAGTTTTTTTCAAGTGCTCAAATGGCTCCCTATGTGTTGTTTTGTAAACTTTTAAAAGAAAGTTGAATATTCTAATCTGTATAATTTGTGAGTTTGAATTACAGGTGAAAAAAGAATAGCTGAGTTTAAATATAAAGGAATCTGATCACTTTCCTTTGGAAGACATTTTCTAGGGGTGCATCTACACTGTAAAATTAATGCAGTTTGACACCACTTAAATGCCATGTCTAAATGCTATGGGATCCTGGGGGTTATGTATGTGTGATGTGGTGTGGTGTGTGCTGTAATGTTTCAGTATGTTTTTAACCATGTTTTTGAAAATCCTGTTACTTATCTCTTTTTGTTGTTAATAAAATACACTTATAATAAGGTTTAGTTTTGCTAAACCTTATTAAAAGATGCCTTGGAGAAATGTGGGGGATAAACCCAACAAATCAAATCAAAATAACTCTATTCCAGTAATGTCATGTCATAAGAATTTTTGACATATTTCTATCCGGTGATATAGACAAATAGGGCTATTTCTGTGCATAGATTATGGCAAAAAGTTTTAACTCAGTGGCCTGAACTGAATGCAATGTGTTCCAAATTTTGGGAGTGCTAAGAAATCCTTGCAGACTCTGAGATAAATGAGCCACAATATTGACATCGGAGTGGCATCTGCATGCAAAGTTGTGCATTGATTGTGTGCCCTTGCCTTGTTTGACTGATTTGTGTTTCAGTCAGGGACAAAAATGGAGTATGATAGTGATGATGGCAATATTGCACCACAGAATATGCATGAGTGGATGGGTTTCTGAATGCGCAATGACGCTGTTATTACACTTTGAACTGAATGAAATTGTCAGATGCTAGTAGTTAGGAAAAAGATGGATTTAAATATTTCATATCACAATGTAGAATCTCAGCTTTGATGGAAATTGCGGTCCAACAGCATCCAGAGGGCCACACTATCGCACTTATCGTCTTTAAATTATTTTTATTGGTATATATAGAAATAGAATACATTGAAAGAGGGAGAACAATAATTGTATAGAAAGTGAAGGAAAAAAAGAGGAGTGGAGGGGGGAGGGGGGAATAAGAAAAAAAGGAGAGAGAAAAAAAGAAAAAAAAGTATAATATATATGGAAGTATACACACACACACACACACACACAAAAGAAAAGCAACAAAAATATTTATTTATTTATTTATTTATTTATTTAATACATTTATATCCCGCCCTTCCCACCCCGAAGGGGACTCAGAATGGCTTACAAATTGAATTTACATACAATTACATACAACGGCTTACAATTTGAATTTACATATTAGCAAAACATAATACTGGCAATGAATTACCATATTGTACTATATCTATATACTGTAATATTATTAATAATATTACATGTAATATATAATATATAATTAATATTATTATATTGTATTATTAGTATTATATTGTATTACAAAATAATATTATTAACATTATATGCATATACAATATATTATATTATTGTAAATTATATTGTATATATGTATATGCATGTGTGTATACATACACACACACACATATATATACACACACACATATATACATATAATCAGCAAAGCATAAATAATAATAATAATAATAATAATAATAATAATAATAATAATAATAATTTAAAAATAGTATTGACTTCCTTCCAGTCCTTTGCAGTTTGGTTCTTTTCTAATTCTACAAATTCTCCCTCAAATGGGGATATTGTTGTATTACTGTACCTCTCTCCCAGTAGTTATTTTCTTCTTCTTCTGAAATAATTTTCTACCTGGTCCCAGGTTGTTTGTTTGATAGGGTTACCCGAGTTCTTTTTAATTAAGAAATTCAATTTGTCCACGTACTTAATGTCCATCAGTTTAGTTCTCCATTGAGCCGGGTCTGGCATTTCTTCTAGTTTCTAATAGTTTGCGTAGGTGATCCTGGCTGCTGAAGTCATATAAGTGAATAAAATATCTTCATTTTGCAATCTATTGCACTTATCGTGATGGCGCAATCACGGTAGTTTTGCAGGCGAAGACGTAACCTACTTGGAATAAACCAGCATCATCCTCTTTCTTTCTTTCTTTCTTTCTTCCTTTCTTTCTTTCTTTCTCTCCTTCCCAGGGTCTGGAGCTGTGCCGGGTAATCGCCACACACATGGAGAGCTTGCTGCACGCAAGGGAAAAGAGACTTACGCTCCCACCGAGCGAGATTACGCTGCTGTGATCAGATCATAAATCAATACAAAAGAAGAACTTTCTCAATTTAAGACACAGTTTTTTGACTTCTCAGAATACTTACCCCAAATGGACCAGGCTGTATTTTTCACCCGGACTAGTCTTTAAGAGAAGCTCCCTTTGGCCAGCAAGACCAACCTGATTCCAGATCCTCCAAACAATGCAACAACTGTTATTTTCGCCTCCATCTGGAACCACGTCTCTCTTTTTCCTCCAACAGCTGGCACCCAGATGTTTCTGGAAGCTTCCAAACAGAGCATGACAATGACTTCCACCGCCGTCCCTCAACTTTGGTTGTTTATATGCATAAGTCATTTGTAAAATTATTCACAAGCTTTTGTAACTCCTCAGGCTCTTTTGTAGCATATCCCGGTTTTCTTTTATCGTTGTCATTATTATTATTATTTTTATATAAAAATGACAAATCTTCAAAGCAACTGGCGATTGTGCCATTCGGGAGAGACCGATATATAGTAATATAATTTTTGTACTAGTTTTACACTCCAGATATGTTTTCCCGGAGTTTTGGGGGGAGGATTTTTTTGTCCTATGTATAATTAGATGGAAATTAAAAGTGTCTTTTTATTGTCACTTATTTTAACTGAACTGTTTTAATAATTGTATATAAGAGAAATGTCTATACAATTATTCTGATGGCCTTCCAAGTGCAGTGTCTTAACGGTGGATACGTAGGTAACTGTGGAGCCCTATTCTTGACCCGCATGTTGTTCCACAGTGAGGACATCGGTTTCCAGGTGGAAGGCAGTCTTGATCAGGGTTGGCTTGACGCATCTTCTTCCTTTTGGCGTGTTTCTCCTTTTCACCCTCCATTCCTCTCCAAATTCCACAGCACTGCTGGTCACAGCTGACCTCCAGTTTGATGTTCAATGAGAGGCCAAGCTTCTTGTATGCTTCTTCAATGGTGTTTAGAGTGGTTTGTACGTAACTTAGTAAGTAAGTAACTTTATTCTTCTATCTTGCCACCATCTCCCGACAGGGACTCGGGGCGGCTAACGAAACAAATACAACAGTTAAAACACATTACAATAAATAAAACCACAATAATAATAATAAAAACTTTATTTATACCCTGCCACCATCTCCCCGCAGGGACTCGGGGCGGCTTACATGGGGCAGAGGCCCAAACAACATAGGACAAAATATAGGCAACATAATACAAATCACACTATAAAAAGATAAAACAGTAATACAATATATCAATTAAAACAAAAATACAGGATAAAAAATTGCATTTAAAACACATAAATGGTAAAATCGTAATAAATACAGGATAGATTATCAAAAACCCTCTGGGGCTGATTAATTAATGACTGTATCGCCAAAGGCCCGCCGAAACATCCAATAAAACTGACACTATAAAACAATACATTACAACGATCATAAAACTCATTTAAAAGCATAAAATGAGTAAAGACATAGTAAAATGGAGGTTTGTAGGTTTTCTTCTGAATGTGCACAGACTACATTATCATCAGCATATTGGAGTTCTATAACAAATGTTGTTACCTTGGTTTTGGCTTTGTCTTCTGAGGTTAAATAGCTTGCCATCCATCCGAGAGATGATTTCCACTCTGGTGGGCAATAAAGGGTCTGTGGACCAAGTTTGGTCCCAATCCACAAACCAACATAGCTTTTAGGCACCTCAACCTCCTCCAGTCCCCAGTGTTTTTATAAATATATCATGGGACTTTTAATTATTTATCAATAAATAATAAATACGGGGATAAATTATCATGTATAAATCTCCTCAGAAAGGTTGGGCTCTTGAAAAGTCATTGAAACACTGTCTCGGTTGCTCATTCGCCTCCCGAGCTGTCAATCTTTGAAAGCGAAACTATTCCAGAGCCAATCAGCGTGTAATATTTCCAACTGCGCCCGCCTCTGGGAAAGAAATAAGCCAATCGACGCTGGCGGAGGGGAGAAGGGGAATAACGGCTGTTTTTGAATTAGCCCCGCCTCCTTCGGAACAAGCCCCGCCCCTTCGAGCGCCCTCGTCGTTATGATAAACAAGCTTCCTTGTACGCATGCGCAGTAAGCGTCCCGCAACGCTCTCGCCTGCATTATATCACAGGAGGGGGAAAAAAAAGGCTTCACTTCCGGCTTCCTTTCGAAGGCCGCTTACATAATACGCCTAGAGGAAGAAGCGGAAGTGAAGCCTTTTTTTATTGGATCCCGTGCCGCTCTGGCCCCTCGGCCTCGATGGTGAAGCCGAGGGAGAAAAGGGGGGGAAAGACCCGGTGCGCGTGCGCAGAAGGAGCCGAGGCGGGTGGCGTTTCCCTCCGCGCGTGCGCAGTGGGGCGGAGCTGGCGCTCTGAGGCTGACGGAGGCGGAGGAGGATGCCGCTGAAGTTGTTTCTCATGTCCGCCCGGCCGCTGGTGACGTAGCGAGGAGTTCGCGCGGCGGAAGGAGCCTCGGGGGCCGCCGTAGCAACCGCCAAAGTCCCCCTTTTTTAGTCTTTTCTCTTCAGACGCCGCCATGGACGGAGGAAGCGGGAGCCCGGCTCGGGCGGCGCGTGTTGAGGGGCGGCCTTCTCTGCCCCCGCTTCCCTTCAGGCCTGCGCAGCTCTTTTAAAGCTTTCCCTTCCTTTTCCTGGTACTGTATTCACGCCTCACTTTCCATAGTTCCACCTACAATTCTGTTTTAGGGTTCATAATACAGTAGAGTCTCACTTATCCAACACTCGCTTATCCAACGTTCTGGATTATCCAACGCATTTTTGTAGTCAATGTTTTCGATATATCATGATATTTTGGTGCTAAATTCGTAAATAGAGTAATTACTACGCAGCATTATTGCCTATTGAACTACTTTTTCTGTCAAATTTGTTGTATAACATGATGTTTTGGTGCTTAATTTGTAAAATCATAACCTAATTTGTTTAATAGGCTTCTCCTTAATCTCTCCTTATTATCCAACATATTCACTTATCCAACGTTCAGCCGGCCCGTTTATGTTGGATAAGTGAGACTCTACTGTAATAATAATATTAATAATTTTGTGTTCATAGTAATAGCAATGTTATGGTTATATTATTATTAATTATAATCAAAGTTTTAGTGTTTATTATAATAATTTATAGTATTTATAATAACTATAATAATAATAGTACAGTAGAGTCTCACTTATCCAACATAAACGGGCCAGCAGAATGTTTTAGTGTTTATTATAACAATTTATAGTATTTATAATAACGTTATAGTATTTGTGATAATAAACTATATAGTAATAATACCAACCAGAAAGTTTTTGTTTATAGTAATAATATTATAGTGTTTATAGTAATATTTAATAATAATGCTATACTATTTATAATAACAATATGTCTTATTGTTGGTAGTAATAACAATCATAATGTTTTAGTGTTAATGATGTTATAGTATTTATAATAATAATGCTAGTGTTTATATTATTATTATTATTATAAATACAGTAGAGTCTCACTTATCCAACACTCGCTTATCCAAGGTTCTGGATTATCCAATGCATTTTTGTAGTCAATGTTTTCAATATATCGTGATATTTTGGTGCTAAATTTGTAAATACAGTAATTACAACATAACATGACTGCGTATTGAACTACTTTTCAGTCAAATTAGTTGTATAACATGATGTTTTGGTGCTTAATTTGTAAAATCATAACCTAATTTGATGTTTAATAGGCTTTTCCTTAATCCCTCCTTATTATCCAACATATTTGCTTATCCAATGTTCTGCCAGCCCGTTTATGTTGGATAAGTGAGACTCTACTGTATTGTATTCACGCCTCACTTTCAGTAGTTCCACCTACAATTCTGTTTTAGGCTTAATAACAACAACAACAACAACAACAATAATATTTTGATGTTCATAGTCATAGCAATGTTATAGTTATGTTACTATTAACTATAATAAATGTTTTAGTGTTTATAATAATAATGTATAGTACTTATAATAACATAGTATTTGTGATAATATAGTGTTTATAGTAATAATAACAACAAGTTTTTGTTTATAATAATAATATTATAGTATTTATAATAGTGTTTAATAGTAATGCTATACCATTTATAATAACAATATGATTTAGTGTTTGTAATACAGTAGAGTCTCGTTTATCCAACATAAACAGGCCGGCAGAACGTTGGATAAGCAAATATGTTGGATAATAACGAGGGATTAAGGAAAAGCCTATTAAACATCAAAATAGGTTATGATTTTACAAATTAAGCACCAAAACATCATGTTACACAACAAATTTGACTGAAAAAGTAGTTCAATACGCAGTAATGCTATGTTGTAATTACTGTATTTACGAATTTAGCACCAAAATATCACAATGTATTGAAAACATTGACTACAAAAATGCGTTGGATAATCCAGAATGTTGGAGAAGCGAGTGTTGGATAAGTGAGACTCTACTGTATTTATAATAATGTTATAGTATTTATGATAATATACTGTTTATAGTAATAATAACAACCACAAAGTTTTTGTTTATAATAATAATATTATAGCATTTATAGTAATGTTTAATAATAATGCTATATTATTTATAATAACTATGTCTTAGTGTTGGTAATAATAACAATCATAATGTTTTAGTGTTAATAATGTTATAGTATTTATAATAATAATAATAATAATGTTAGTGTTTATATTATTATTATTATAAATACTATAACATTATTAACACTAACATTATAATACTGTTTATAATAATATGGGCCCCCTGGTGGCACAGTGTGTTAAAGCGCTGAGCTGCTGAACTTGCGGACCAAAACGTCCCAGGTTCAAATCCTGGGAGTTGAATGAGTGCCCACTGTTAGCCCCAGCTCCTGCCAACCTAGCAGTTCGAAAACATGCCAATGTGAGAAGATCAATAGGTACCGCCCGGCGGGAAGGTAATGGCGCTCCATGCAGTCATGCTGGCCACATGACCTTGGAGGTGTCTATGGACAACGCCTGCTCTTCGGCTTAGAAATGGAGATGAGCACCAACCCTCAGAGTCAGACACGACTGGACTTAGCGTCAGGGGAAACCTTTACCTTTTTTAGTGTTTATAGTAATAATAACAACCACAAAGTTTTTGTTTATAATATTATAGTATTTATAATAATGTTTAATAATGCTATATTATTTATAATAACAATATGTCTTAGTGTTTGTAATAATAACAATCATAATGTTTTAGTGTTGATAAGGTTATAGTGTTTATTATAATCATAATAATAATGTTAGTGTAATAATAATAAGTTTATTTGTATCCTGCCACCATCTCCCCCGGAGGGGACTCGGGGCAGCTCACAGAAGTATCAGATACAAAACAATAACAATGTACAATACATCAATAAACAATAACATGCACCAGTTATAATATTTAAACATTGACCAGAAAAATGAAACATACTTACTAAAAACACAGAATTAAAACCAGTGAGGTTATCATGATAGATTAGCAAAAGTGCACATTATAAGTTGCGAACTCGGAAACATAGATAAAATGCCACAGATTCGTTTGAGGTCAATTTGGGATGAGAGGAGCCCTGAGCTAATGTCAAGTAACCAGGAGAAATGCGACCAATACAAAAAGGTCGAGGAATATAATTATGATTATGATGGGGATAATATATATATATAATGTCTTAGTGTTTTTACATTGTAAGTTTTAACATCCTATAGCTTTTATGTGTTGAGAGTCGTTTTGAGGCTTGGGGTGGTGGGAAGGAATGGGGGACTGAATAAGAGAGTCTTCTTTCCCTCATAATGTTCTGGTGCTTACCCATCTTTTCCCAAAAGAATTAAACTTGTGTTCTTCTGCTGACTCTCTTCCTCCCTACCTCCAAATAAATAAATTGGTCCTGTTCCTTTAGACTACAAATCAACAGGTTTGGAGGCCCAGGAATGGGAGGCCAGAGAAGAGTCTCCCGTTCCTATCCCGAGCCCCTATTGATTTGTATTCTAAAGGAAAGAAACCAGTTTATTTATTTGGAGGAGATGGCTGTGGTTTGTGCATTTGTCATCAACAAAACTTTTCCACTAGAGTTTTTTTGTCTTGATTGCATATTTTCTCAGTGTTTCTTCCTGCTAATCCTATTCCTGAAACATTTCTCCCCAGTAGATGACATTTGTTGGATTCGTATCGCACACACGCAAGAAGTAAAATTGGGTTCACTCACAGATGTGGAAGGATCAAGTTGGGCTGTCTTGCCTAAAATGAAGCAAGAGACTTAATACTCTTCTTGTGGTCTCCCAAAGATTCGTATTTGCTTGCTCCTACTCCAAGGGCAAGAGGATATCTAAAGGGTGGAACGTCTTGCCTATCTGGAAGAGTGCCTCGTTTGTCTTGCTTTGTTGTTGGATTTCTTGCGTTCCTTGTTTTCTTCTGGGAGATTATTCATCTTGGATAGACAATGCCGTGAACGGGCGCTCCGTTTTCCGCTCGCCTTACAAACTGTGCACCGAAGAGTTCGGTCACTGCCACCGCAAAAGGTAACCAGGCGAATTTGCCATGGCTGGGAGCAGTTACACAGACCTACGAGAAAAACTCAAGTCAATGATGCCTTACCGGGACGGGTACAAGGGCAGCAGCCTTCGGGATCCTGAAGAGCCCCCTTACGGATCCACTGACCGCAAGCGCAAGTACCACGAGGATTCCGAGTCGGAGCCCAGCGACTACGAGGAACGCCAGCGGGAGGAGGAGGAGGCCCAGAAGGTCAAGAGCGGCATTCGTCAGCTCCGCCTCTTCAGCCCCGAAGAGTGCGCCAAGATTGAAGCACGCATTGACGAGGTGGTCTCCCGGGCCGAGAAGGGCCTGTACAAAGAGCACACGGTGGACCGGGCCCCTTTGCGCAACAAGTACTTCTTTGGGGAGGGCTATACGTACGGGTCCCAGTTGCAGAGACGAGGCCCTGGCCAGGAGCGACTGTACCCACGCGGGGAGGTGGACACCATCCCAGAGTGGGTGCATGACCTTGTCATCCGCAAGTTGGTAGAGCACCGGGTGATCCCCGAGGGCTTTGTGAACAGTGCGGTCATCAACGACTACCAGCCTGGGGGCTGCATAGTCTCCCACGTGGACCCTATCCACATCTTTGAGCGGCCTATTGTGTCAGTGTCATTCTTCAGTGACTCGGCGCTCTGCTTTGGCTGCAAGTTCCAGTTCAAGCCGATCAGGGTCTCCGAACCGGTCTTTTTCCTTCCTGTGAGAAGAGGAAGCGTGACTGTGCTCAGGTAAGAAGGAGTCAACACATGAGGAACTCTCTTAGAAGAATTTGTCCATGTCAACCCCAGGGTAAATGGCTTTACAAGGAAATGTGGGAGAAACATGCTCATTGCATGATGATATGGAGATAGCGTTCTATCTCCTATGATCCCTGTTCATCCTTCCTAACAACTGTTAGGTCTGGGACACAGCTTGACTTGGAAGAAAGTGGATTTGCAAGCCCTTTTCAAAATCAGGCATTGGTTACTATTTATGTTTTCAAGTAGTATCTTGCTATTAGTTAAAAACTTGACATTATACTAAATTTCCTGCGACCGGAAGCTGGCCACTTCGAGTGCCTCTGGTGTCATACTATTCTGAGGCAGATCCCCATTTTGATATGACCTGGATTGCTTGTGAAATTTGGAATGCGAGCTACAGGTCCTTCTGTATTTGATGTGAGAAAGCTTATGTGAGTACAGGAAGTTTCAGGGAGTATTTATAAGAGCCAGGGAGGTAATAGGAAGCTGCACTATTGACCCCGGTCAACAGAAAGAGCCTGACCTCATAAAGGGCTCCGGTTGAGGCACTTTGGAGGAATAGGTCAAAGATGAACTTGCTACCTAGACTGAGAATCATCTGACTCCTGGAAACACCTACCTTGAGCTAGAATGAAATCTGGCCTGTAGCAAATTAATTGTATCTATAAATTGGTTTGATTACAAGATATTTGTGCTCTATGTGTGTGTCTTTCAAGTCTCCTATCTAGTTATAGTGACTCCATGTATTTTATAGCATTTTCTTAGACAATGGAATACTCAAGTGGTTTGGCCAGTTCACTCCTCTGAAAAAACACCAGAAAAAGTACCTAGATTTCCTTGGCAACCCACCCAATCAAGTATTAACCAAGCCTGACCAGCAATCTTTTGGGAAAAAAAATAAGTGCTTTGTGGTTTGTAATAGCAGTTCTTTTTAGAGCATGTTAAGCTGGTGAAACTTCTACTAGAGATGAAAGTGCAGTAAGGAGTTGATTCATGCTTTTTCTGTAGGATGAGTGTAATAATTCCTCAGACTCATCCATTGACGGCAAGGCGATGAGCTATTCAGAAATATGTACCACTGGATTTACTGTATGTCTCATCACCTTCTGGCTAAAATCAAATTTAGTGTGTTTCCCTGCTTCCCTGATTTGTTGCCTTACCCTTACAACCTAAAATGCAATTACTTAGCAAGTAGCAATATTGATCAGGAAGTTGGTTTTGTGAAGCAGCATTTTGCTGGGTGCTCAGTGCGAAAGCGCGCCAAACATTGGCTCAGGCTAAGCGTGTGATGAAACTGTATTTATAGTTTCCTAAGCCAAAGCCAGCTCCCTGCCGGGATGAGTCAAACATCCCTCATGGTGAAGCGTTGTCATGGCAAAGGGAGGGCAACTGGGCTTTTTTTTTGTCCGAGGAGTAAGTACTTCCGCCCAGTTTGAAAAGCCGTTTGAGGGGGAAACGTGATGCCCCTGCTCCCTCTTTGTAAGGCGATCTTCTGCATGAGAGCGAGCCGGGAAGTGAAGTATTCCTCCCACACTAAACCTCATGCAGTAATCCAGATGCATGAATAATAAAGCAACACCAAGTGTTGTTGCCAAACTTCCTTGGACCCATTAACTACAGAAGCCTGCTCTTGTGGGGAGAAATGTTGTCTGTGCCTAGGTAGATTCCCACTGGCTGTGGATAATTTCCCACTCTTAACGGACCTAATACAGGCACTCCCTGAATTACAAACATTCAGCTTACAAACAACTCGTAGTTAAGAACAGGAGTGAGACAACAGGAAGTGAGAGAAACCTATCACTCGGAAGGAAAAGCCACTCCTGGAAGAGCTATTATCATAGGGAAAAGGAAAGGAAGAAAGCAAATTCTAGCACTTGGCGGGTGGCAATACGAAATTGCCGCAGTACTGAACTGTTGGCCAGTCACATTAGCCCTGTAGCAAACCCTAGAGGTTACTTGTCTCGTCTAGGAAGAAGAGAACCCTCTTCTGGAATTACTTTAGGCCACAGGTTGGCCCAAAGTACCTTGACATTTGTGTTCCTGGCAGGCTGGTTTCCAAGGAGAGACGCCAGCACTTCAAATGCGGGGGCTATTTCAGTCTGAGTGCAGCGGATATTAAGCTCTTAAGCATTAACTCAAAGGGCAGTTCGCCAGGGAGGGTTGGCCGATTCGTGGGAGTGAGCGGCCCAAGGTTTCCAGGTACAATACTTCCAGAGTGGGCTGGGCCCATACTCCCCATCCGAGAGTGGGTCCACTTGACCCCCTAGTTGGGAGTGAGTAAGCAGTTCTAATTGCAGCTGCTGCCAAGGGGGAGGGAGCAGGAGAGAGATAGGAGCAGCATGTTAGTTATGGCAATGTGATTGCTCATATGACTATGCTTATGTGATTGTTTTAGTCAATTGTTATGTTTTGTTTTTGTTTCTAATTCTTACAGCGTTTTATAGTGTTTTCAGTGTTTTATTGTACAATGTTTTATGCTGATTTTATATTGGAAACCGCCCTGAGTCCCTTTCGGGAGAGAGGGCGGTATACAAATAAACTTTTACTTACTTACTTACTTACTAGGTCAGTGGCTTCATGTAGCAGGCCCACACTCTGCAGTTTCCTTCATAGGCCTTCTCCCAGTCTTTGTTTATTTCCTTCTCTTGCTTTCCCTCATACACTCTTGCTTCCTTCCTTTTCTCTTCCCTTTTCTTTTTTTTCCATCCTTGTGTTTTGCTTATAGTAGTTCTGCCACCACTTATTCTGTCCTGTTTAATGCAGCTTCCTAATTCCACCTCCTGATTCTTCTGCATATGACTGCTGCGCTGTTCTTGCTGATAGTTGTTCTGCGCGTGACCTGGATTCTGTATCCAAAAAGTTACAGAATTCAAAGTAGAATCATAGAATCATAGAATAGTAGAGTTGGAAGAGACCACATGGGCCATCCAGTCCAACCCCCTGCTAAGAAGCAGGAAATCTCATTCAAAGCACCCCCGACAGATGGCCATCCAGCCTCTGCTTAAAAGCCTCCAAAGAAGGAGCCTCCACCACAGCCCCGGGGAGAGAGTTCCACTGCTGAACAGCCCTTCTCACAGTGAGGAAGTTCTTCCTGATGTTCAAGTGGAATCTCCTTTCCTGTAGTTTGAAGCCATTGTTCCGTGTCCTAGTCTGCAGGGCAGCAGAAAACAAGCTTGCTCCCTCCTCCCTATGACTTCCCTTCACGTATTTGTACATGGCTATCATGTCTCCTCTCAGCCTTCTCTTCTGCAGGCTAAACATGCCCAGCTCTTTAAGCCGCTCCTCATAGGGCTTGTTCTCCAGACCCTTAATCATTTTAGTCGCCCTTTGTGATGAACCATGGGCCTTGTAGTCCTGCTCAGGACATTGTAATTCCTGATGAAGATGAAAACTTGGGTTTTTTACCTTCCCAGTCTGAACTGGATTCCTCTCAGCCAGATCTTTCCCAGGCAGATCTGGGAACCTTGCACCTGCAAGAAAGTTGTGCCCCAGAAGTATGTCAAACAACCCCAGAGCCTACTTCTCCCGTGTTCTTGCGCCGGGAGTTTTGTAAACAACAGAGAAGTTTGGATTCAGCTTCGCGCAGGAGTGCGAGGATAGCAGCTAAGAATGTTGCCAATTAACACTGGTTCTCGTGAGAATCTTTAAGGAGTTTAACATCTGGTCTCAGAGTTTAGCTTTCGTTTCTGATTCCCAGAGAACCGCTTTGGTGAGAAAGTTGGACTCTATATAGGTGTTTTGCCCGCGTAGTAACTTCGCGGAGTCAATTCGTCAGCCTACGGAGCGAGTCGTGTCTGGACAGCGCGTTCCGATTCAAGCCTCGCTCATGCTCAAGCCTTGCCTTGCTATCCAGCCTTCGCCTTGCTTCCCAGCCTTGTTTACCTGCGGACCTTGCCTTGTTTCCCAGGACTAATCCTTGCCTTGTTTCACGGATTTTACCAAGTTATTCCACGGACCTTGTTCTTGTTCTTAGTTACCTTGTTCCACGTTCAAGCCTTGTTTCTAGTATCAAGTTATTTCCTAGCCACGCTCAAGTTTTATGGACTAAAGGACCTTGTCATCTCCCCTCACTTTGCTTGGCAAAGTGAGTGTTTCGGTTATTGGATTACAACTTTGGACCTTAATATTTCATATTGGACATTATTTCCTTGGACTAATTTTGACCTTTCCTGAAAGGTCTGCTTCTGGACTATCTTTTACATTTGCTTTTACTAACTTTATATATTTCCTTAATAAAGATATTAGATAGATTCTGGCTTCTGCGATGGTTATTGGTGCTCTGTAGCCTGGGTCGTGACAGTTTGACTCCGCCACCCTAAGCACCAATTAACCTTGGCCAGAATGTCTACCGGAACCGTACCCGGTGGGCAGCCACTGAGCTACACCATCAGCAAGGACGAAGTGGATCGCATCCGCGACAGACTCAACGCCCAGGATGGAGAAATAAAGGGCTTGCGGGAGCGCGGAATCCGCCTCCCGGCCATGGCGTTGCCTACCAAGTTTACTGGAGAAGCTTCCAAGGTTCATGTTTTCCGTCGCCAATGTCAAGCTTATCTAGAGGCCCGTGATGCCGAGTTTCCCCAAGAAGACATCAAAGTGGCATGGGTTTACAGTCTTCTAGACGGGCCAGCGGCCAACTGGGCGACGGCACTGTTCGACCAAGCCTCTCCACACCTAAGATCAGCGCAACATTTCTTGGACCACCTCAAGGAGACTTGGGGAATCGAGGACAATTTGGAGGCAGCCGGCCACAAACTCCGTCGCTTTTTCCAAGGAGACAGACCTATGTCTCAGTATATAGCCGAGTTCCGAGTGCTGGCCCACAACACCGGCTGGAACGATGTAGCCCTCAGAGGACAATTCCGGGAGGGTCTCAACATTGAAATGCTGGAAGAAATCTCCAAGGTGGATCCTCCCCAGACCCTCGAGGCACTCATTGATCAATGTTTACGGGCTGAAGTCATGATTGCCAACAGGAAACAGTGGGTTCGAGGCCAGGGCAGTAGAGCCGGGGCAAAACCCCCCGCTCCCGCCAGCGTTCAGCCACGTCCAGTGTGGAGACCCCCACCGCCAACCCCATACCCCAGAGGAGGCGAGGAGGTGCCGATGCAGTTGGGCAATGTGCGTCCCAGACTAGATGCCGCCGAGAAGGCCCGTCGTCAACGCTTAAACCTCTGTTGGTACTGCGGGAACGGGGGCCACTTCGCCAGAGAGTGCCCAGCCAAGGGGAAGCCTGCCGCCCGGCTTGCGGCGGCGTCCTCCACGGAGACGAAGACGTCTGAGCCGACTGGCACACAGCCGGCGGGGGAAGCCAACGACCGGGTGTAGAGAGGCTCGCCAACCCGGTCAAAAAATCCATTCAAGAGCCGCCAACCGGGGTCCTGTTCCTTCTCGTGGTCACATTATGGTCAGCAAAAAGGGGACCCGTCATGATCCACGCCATGATAGACTCTGGAGCTACCAACAACTTCATTGATAGAGAGTATGCCGACTCTCTGGGATTACAATATCATGATTTCAAGAATGCCCGTGTGGTGCAAGCCATAGACGGCCGCCCCCTCAAGACGGGCCCCGTAAGTCAATGGTCGGAACCCACCAGGATGTGGATAAGAGAACATATGGAAGAGATTTCCTTCTTTGTCACCGAGGTTCCCCATTTCCCTGTGATTTTGGGAATTCCATGGCTGACTCTCCACGACCCTAACATCTCCTGGTCCAACAGAGAACTGCAGTTTGCTTCACCGTACTGCCAAAACCATTGCCTCGTAGCCAAGGTATGCCATGCCACAGACACCGAGCCCATCATCACCTTGCCAAAGAAGTACTCCGAGTATTGGGATGTATTCAATGAGAAAGAAGCCGAGAAATTACCCCCACATAGACCTTATGACTGTGCCATTGACTTGGTGGAGGGGGCCCCGATCCCGCGAGGGCATCTCTACTCCCTGACTGAACCAGAGCAAGAAGCTCTCAGGGAATTCCTAGAGACAAACCTTCGCAAGGGATTCATCAGACCCTCTCAATCCCCAGCCGCCTCTCCAGTGATGTTTGTGAAGAAGAAGTCAGGGGAACTACGATTGGTGGTGGACTACAGAGCATTGAACAATATCACCAAGCGGAACAGCTATCCCCTGCCCTTAATCTCGGATCTACTGGATCGGCTTCGAGGAGCCAAGGTTTACACCAAGCTGGATCTTCGGGGGGCTTACAACTTAGTTCGCATCAGGGAAGGGGACGAGTGGAAGACCGCCTTCCAGACCAAATTCGGATTATTCGAGTCCCGAGTTATGAATTTCGGTTTATGCGGAGCCCCCGCAACGTTCCAGCATTTTGTCAATGACATTTTTCAGGACTATCTGGACAGGTTCTTGATAATCTACCTGGACGATTTTTTGGTGTTTTCTAGATCACAATCAGAACATGAGAACCACGTCAAAATGGTGTTACAACGATTGCGGGATCATGGACTTTATGCCAAACTGGAAAAATGCGCCTTTGATCTACAAGAGGTAGATTTCCTTGGTTACCGCATCTCGCCTTTAGGGCTCTCCATGGATCCAGCCAAGGTTTCAGCAGTATTGGAATGGCGGGCGCCAACTAACAAGAAAGAGGTGCAGCGTTTCTTGGGGTTCGCGAATTATTACCGCAAGTTCATTCCAGATTTTGCCCACTGGTCTGACCCAATCACTAGCTGCATCCGTGGAAAACAGCCCTTCCGCTGGACTGATCAAGCAGAGAAAGGGTTCCAGCAACTAAAGAAATTATTCACGTCCCAGCCAATTCTACAGCACCCAGATCCTGGAACCCCTTTTGTTGTGCAAGCGGACGCCTCGGATGTGGCAATTGGGGCTGTACTCTTACAACCGGTGGGAGACCACCTTCATCCCTGTGCCTTTTACTCCCGTCAACTAACCACACCAGAGAAAAATTATACCATTTGGGAAAAAGAACTACTGGCCATAAAGGCAGCTTTTGAAACTTGGAGACATTGGCTAGAAGGGGCCAAATTTCCCATTGAAGTCCACACTGATCATCGTAATCTAGAACACCTAAGAACTGCCCGCAAACTAAACCAGAGGCAGCAACGTTGGGCTTTATTCTTTGAACGTTTCAACTTCCAGATCCATTATGTGACCCCAGCCCAAACCAAGCAAGCAGACGCCCTGTCACGTAAACCGGAATACGCTGCAGGACGCAAGGAGACCTTTGAATCCCAACTGCTACAACCCGAGAACTTTGCCACGCTCACGGTGGGGAACACCAAATCCATTCCCATTGGTTCAACTTCCCCTACTCCAGGACCCATCTGTGCTCAAGAAATCAGGGCTAGTCAGCAAGCAGATGCCTGGGCGCAGGACCAACTTCGCCAAGGTCTGCATTTTCCCTTTTCGCTTAAAGATGGGCTGCTCTGCTATAGAAATCATGTTTATATCCCACCCGGACCGGGCAGGGAAAAAGCGCTTCGCCTGTGTCATGACTGCAAACCAGCAGGACACTTCGGACTATTTAAAACTATGCATTTGATCCTAAGGGATTTTTGGTGGCCCAAGATCCGCAAGGATGTAGAAAAATATGTCAACACCTGCCCAGTATGCCAGCGCTCCAAGATACGAAGGGAAAAGCCCTCAGGGCTTTTACACCCCCTTCCTACCCCATCTCGCCCATGGGAAATAATTTCCGCGGATTTCATCACTGACCTACCACCTTCCTGTGGATTCACCACGATCTTAGTGGTGGTGGACCTTTTCACCAAGTTAGCCCATTTCATTCCCTGCGAAGGCCTCCCCACGGCCAAAGAAACTGCGGATCTATTTCTTCAGCATGTTTTCAGACTACATGGATTGCCCAAGAGTTTAGTCACAGACCGTGGATCTCAATTCACCTCTCGTTTTTGGAAGGCACTACAAAAACTACTGGGCATAGACTCTCGCTTATCTTCAGCTCATCATCCCCAAACAGATGGGCAAACGGAGCGCACCAATGCCACTTTGGAGCAGTATCTTCGCTGTTATGTAAACTACCAACAGGACAATTGGGCTTCTCTGTTACCACTGTCTGAGTTTGCCTACAATAATGGAGTTCAAGCTTCTACAAAAGAAACGCCGTTCTTTGCAAACTACGGCTTCCATCCACGTTTCTTTCCCCCTGTCATTGAAACTTCAGAAGTTCCCGCAGCAGAGGATTGGTTGCAGGAACTCACAGCGGTGCAACAACTTTTGCTCCAGCAACTGGACCAAGCCAAAGAGGACTATAAACGCCACGCTGACAAACACCGCCAGCCGGGCCCTGAAATCAAGGTAGGAGATCGGGTTTTTCTGTCCACTCGCTTTCTGCCCTCCCACCGCCCTTGCCGGAAGTTAGATGCCCGTTTCATCGGCCCCTATCCAGTGGTGGCGCAATTAAACCCCGTGACTTTCAAACTCCAACTTCCGCGTTCAATGCGCATCCACCCAGTGTTTCACCGTTCCCTGCTCCTTCCGGCGGATGGTGTGCGTCCTGATACAGACCAACCGGCCCCCCCTCCTGTTTTGATGAATGGGGAGGAGGAGTTCGAGGTTGAGGACATTTTGGATTCTCGCTTTCATCGCCGCCGCCTACAATATCTCATTGACTGGGTGGGTTTTGGGCCTGAGGAACGCTCTTGGGAAGACGCCTCCACAGTCCATGCTCCTGATCTAACCCGTCGCTTTCATCTGACCTATCCCGCCAAGCCGCGACCTCGCGCCTCGGGGAGAGGATCCCAGTTTGGGAGGGGCCCTGAGGAGGGGGATAGTGTGATGAACCATGGGCCTTGTAGTCCTGCTCAGGACATTGTAATTCCTGATGAAGATGAAAACTTGGGTTTTTTACCTTCCCAGTCTGAACTGGATTCCTCTCAGCCAGATCTTTCCCAGGCAGATCTGGGAACCTTGCACCTGCAAGAAAGTTGTGCCCCAGAAGTATGTCAAACAACCCCAGAGCCTACTTCTCCCGTGTTCTTGCGCCGGGAGTTTTGTAAACAACAGAGAAGTTTGGATTCAGCTTCGCGCAGGAGTGCGAGGATAGCAGCTAAGAATGTTGCCAATTAACACTGGTTCTCGTGAGAATCTTTAAGGAGTTTAACATCTGGTCTCAGAGTTTAGCTTTCGTTTCTGATTCCCAGAGAACCGCTTTGGTGAGAAAGTTGGACTCTATATAGGTGTTTTGCCCGCGTAGTAACTTCGCGGAGTCAATTCGTCAGCCTACGGAGCGAGTCGTGTCTGGACAGCGCGTTCCGATTCAAGCCTCGCTCATGCTCAAGCCTTGCCTTGCTATCCAGCCTTCGCCTTGCTTCCCAGCCTTGTTTACCTGCGGACCTTGCCTTGTTTCCCAGGACTAATCCTTGCCTTGTTTCACGGATTTTACCAAGTTATTCCACGGACCTTGTTCTTGTTCTTAGTTACCTTGTTCCACGTTCAAGCCTTGTTTCTAGTATCAAGTTATTTCCTAGCCACGCTCAAGTTTTATGGACTAAAGGACCTTGTCATCTCCCCTCACTTTGCTTGGCAAAGTGAGTGTTTCGGTTATTGGATTACAACTTTGGACCTTAATATTTCATATTGGACATTATTTCCTTGGACTAATTTTGACCTTTCCTGAAAGGTCTGCTTCTGGACTATCTTTTACATTTGCTTTTACTAACTTTATATATTTCCTTAATAAAGATATTAGATAGATTCTGGCTTCTGCGATGGTTATTGGTGCTCTGTAGCCTGGGTCGTGACACCCTTCTCTGGACGCTTTCCAGCTTGTCAACATCTCCCTTCAACTGTGGTGCCCAAAATTGGACACAGTATTCCAGGTGTGGTCTGACCAAGGCAGAATAGAGGGGGAGCATAACTTCCCTGGATCTAGACGCTATTCCCCTATTGATGCAGGCCAGAATCCCATTGGCTTTTTTAGCAGCCGCATCACATTGTTGGCTCATGTTTAACTTGTTGTCCACAAGTACTCCAAGGTCTTTTTCGCACACACTGCTGTCAAGCCAGGCGTCCCCCATTCTGTATCTTTGATTTCCATTTTTCTGCCGAAGTGAAGTATCTTGCATTTGTCCCTGTTGAACTTCATTTTGTTAGTTTCGGCCCATCTCTCTAGTCTGTCAAGATCGTTTTGAATTCTACTCCTGTCTTCTGGAGTGTTAGCTATCCCTCCCAGTTTTGTGTTGTCTGCAAACTTGATGATCGTGCCTTCTAACCCTTCGTCTAAGTCGTTAATAAAGATGTTGAACAGAACCGGGCCCAGGACGGAGCCCTGCGGCACTCCACTTGTCACTTCTTTCCATGATGAAGACGATGCATTGGTGAGCATCCTTTGGGTTCGTTCGCTTAGCCAATTACAGATCCACCTAACCGTAGTTTTGTCTAGCCCACATTTTACTAGTTTGTTTGCCAGAAGGTCGTGGGGGACTTTGTCGAAGGCCTTACTGAAATCCAGGTACGCTACATCCACGGCATTCCCTGTATCGACCCAACTCGTAACTCTATCGAAAAAAGAGATCAGATTAGTCTGGCATGACTTGTTTTTGGTAAATCCGTGTTGACTATTAGCAATGACCGCATTTGTTTCTAAGTGTTCGCAGACCACTTCCTTAATGATCTTTTCCAGAATTTTGCCTGGTATTGATGTGAGGCTGACCGGACGGTAATTGTTTGGGTCGTTCTTTTTTCCCTTCTTGAAGATAGGGACCACATTCGCCCTCCTCCAATCTGCTGGGACTTCTCCCGTTCTCCAAGAACTCTCGAAGATAATTGCCAGTGGTTCTGAAATAACTTCCGCTAGTTCCTTCAGTACTCTTGGATGTAGCTGGTCTGGCCCTGGGGACTTGAATTCGTTTAGAGTGGCCAGGTGTTCCTGGACAACTTGTTTCCCTATTTGGGGTTGGATTTCCCCCAATCCTTCGTCCATTCCATGTTGCTGAGGTTGAAGATGGCTTTCTTTTTGTGAGAAGACCGAGGCAAAGAAGGCATTAAGTAGTTCTGCCTTTTCCCTGTCCCCTGTCGCCATCACCCCATCTTCTCCTTGCAATGGCCCTATCGCCTCCTTTTTCTTCCTTTTTCTACCAACGTAAGCAAAAAAGCCTTTTTTGTTGTTTTTTATGTCCCTGGCAAGCCTGAGCTCATTTTGCGCTTTAGCCTTGCAAACCTTTTCCCTACAGGTGTTGGCTATACGTTTGAATTCTTCTTTGGTGATTTCTCCCCTTTTCCACTTCTTGTGCATGTCACTTTTGAGCTTTAGCTCAGTTAGAAGTTCTTTGGACATCCATATAGTATATTTTGGATACCCTCTGTATCCAAAAAGTTGGAGCCTCCAGTGGCCTAGGGGATAAAAGCCTTGTGACTTGAAGGTTGGGTTGCTGACCTGAAGGCTGCCAGGTTCGAATCCCACCCGGGGAGAGCGTGGATGAGCTCCCTCTATCAGCTCCAGCTCCATGCCGGGACATGAGAGAAGCCTCCCACAAGGATGGTAAAACATCAAAAACATCCGGGCGTCCCCTAAGCAACGTCCTTGCAGACGGTCGGTTCTCTCACTCCAGAAGCAACTCCAGTTGCTCCTGACACGAAAAAAAAATCCAAAAAGTTTTCGTATCTCAGCAGGGAAAGGGCCTTAAGTGCTGCTACAGATGTCCTGAAGAAGCACAGAGAATAAAAAACAGAATCTCTTGAATACTCTTCTCTCTGACACTTCTTTGATAAAACCCAAATCACTTAAAGCTCTGAAGAAGGTTGAAAGAATGCTATCCTCTGGAGCCAGTTTGTTCTCAGAACACTATGGATCTGTAAGAAATGTTCAAAGCTAGCAATTCTCTGTACAATATGTTAAGTATAAAAGCAACATATATAATAGTTTTAGTGATATTGATAATGGTTGGAGATAGCATACCCCCTCTTTTTTATTTATAGAAAAGTAGAAAGAAGGAATTTTTTTAGAAGGAAAAATGAGAATACTGCATCTTACTAAAACTGTCTCCCAGTTTAGTCAAAGTCAGTCTATGGTGTAATATTTGAGCGTTACAGCCATATTGTAGCTGTAGATGCAGCCTGTTAAAGGGAGGCAGTGGCTTAAGTAGGCAAAATGTAAGGTATCTGTTTATTACCAAGTTACACTGGTTCATGGCTGTGGCAGTGAATTTTAAGATGTAACAAGTAGGCTGTGGTTGGATGTACACTGCCATATAAGGCAGTTTGAACTTAATTTGTTGTTGAAGGCTTTCATGGCCGGGATCACAGGGTTGTTGTATGTTTTCGGGGCTGTCTGGCCATGTTCTAGAAGTATTCTCTCCTGACGTTTCGCCCACATCTATGGCAGGCATCCTCAGAGGTTGTGGGCGAAACATCAGGAGAGAATACTTCTAGAACATGGCCATGCAGCCCAGAAAACATACAACAACCCTTGAACTTAATTATCAGTATAGTTCAAAGTGCATTATATGGCAGTGTAGATCCATCCTAAGAAACCTTCCTCAGTCCTAACAGAGCTGAGTTTCTCAGAATGTTCCTGCAAAATGCCATAGTTAGTTTCAGCCTGAGAGAGAAGGTACAAGGGTCCCTCTTTGGAGGCTGGCTTGGGACTTACACAGCCTCTTTATTTACCTTTTAATCTGCTGCAATTTCCAGTTAATTCTGAACTGCTTCACCTCTGCTAAGTGGTTTTACGCTGCTTTTATCTTCCTTAAACAAAACCACTTTCTATTATGCATTAGCTGTTTTATCTTTTTGAATTTATCACAGAGTGGTGTGTAAATAACTGAGATAAATAGCACATTAAAGACCAAGGCTTGAGCTTGACAGTCTTCAGCACGGGGCAGGGATTCATTTGCCAGGTTTTCTGGCTCTAGTCTCCCAGATATGCTTTCCAGACATTGAACTTCCTATTCAGGCGGACTGTCGGCTTTTGCCAAGCTGCAGTAAAAGTGCCACTGACTTAACCATGGGCTGAAGCTTCATGAGGCCGAGCCATTTCCAGACCTCGAGCCAGTCTTGAGTCTTAGAAAGTGCAGTTTTGCCTGAAATCCTTCTTGTTCTTTCTTATCCCACACAGTGGTTACGCAGCGGATGAAATTACACACTGCATTCGGCCGCAAGATATCAAGGAGAGGAGAGCTGTCATCATCCTTAGGAAGTAAGTGTTGCGATCCCTTTGAGGAGGGCGAAGCTCAAGGGCTATATCTGTATCCCCTAAAATAATCACCCACCCCTTTCCTATTTTGTGGCAGGTCCTTCTGTCTTCTTCCCTGTGACATTACTTTTGGCTGCTTCTCTGCTGATGTTTCCCCCATTCTTGGTGTTTTTGGGGGAGCTTTGGGTGCTTTTTACCAGTTTGGGAGTAAAAACAACAATCTCAAAGCTTGGGAACTTAGATTGCATATACACACAGAGGCAAAAAGTTGTGATACCATGTGCAGCTGCCTTATCTCATGGGTGCTAAGCAGCTCCGTGCTAAATTCTTTGGCATTTGATTTTATAACGGAGAGCTTTTTTTTGTAAAAGGAAGCATTTTAGCTAGCAATGTGGCAGGAATTACTAAAAACGAAAGCCAGTTTTTCACGAAGCGGTTCTTCCAAGTAGGATACATGCCAATTCTTCTGCATTCTCTGCTTCATCGCTTCGCAAAATACTTGCTTAGTCAGAGGGCCAATGTTCCAGTCCTGTTTTCAAACTTGGACGCTGTTCTTTTGTTGTTATGGAAAGATTCCCTAGAAAAGAAAATATATCAAATATTTGCTCCTGCTTGAGTCATACAGGGAGAGGAGCATGTGACATCTCTGTCCTGTTCAATTGAAAATGCCAACAAGAAAAAGACGCACACACCACTGAAGACCTTTCTTACTTTTATAACAGGGCCTTTCTATGCCAGTGAAAGGAGAGCAGAGAGTAGGTTTCCCACAAGCGAGGGCTGTAAAATCTGGGTTTGAAGGAGGTCCTTCAGGTTTTTATGGCCATTTGCACCTTTACGAGGGATGTGCCAAGACAAAATGCTAGTCTGACTCCCTCCTCTTTGCTGCATGATCTCTGGCCAACATGTAGATGCTCCTTAGGAAGGCATGTGCTGAACCAATAAACCTACAGTAATTGATGGTGTGTTGTTGAAGGTTTTCATGGCCAGAATCATTGGCTTGCTGTGAGTTTTCTGGGCTGTGTGGTCATGTTCCAGAAGCATTCTTTCCTGGCGTTTTGCCTGCATCTATGGCAGGCATCCTCAGGGGTTGTGAGGTCTGTTGGAAACTAGGCAAGTGGGGAGAAAGAACTCTTGTCTGTTGGAGACAAGTGTGAATGTTGCAATTGGCCACCTTGATTAGCATTGAAGCTTCAAAGCCTGGCTGGCCCATGATGGCCCGTGAAGTTTTATTGTTGTGTTTTATATTGCTTGTTGCCTGGGCTTGGCCCCATGTAAGCCGCCCCGAGTCCCCTCGGGGAGATGGGGCGGGGTATAAAAATAAAATTATTATTATTATTATTATTATTATTATTATTATTATAAGTCTCTTCCAACTCTGTGATTCTATGCTTAAGGAGCTGGGATTGTTTAGTCTGGAGAAAAGAAGGCCGAGAGAACGGGACATGAGAAACATGCTTAAACATTTGAAAGAATGTCCCGTTGAGGAGGAGGGGACAAGCTTATCTTCCACTCTGGTGACATAGTGGAGCCATGGTTCAAATTTCAGAAGAAATTCCACCTAAACATTAGGAAAAACTTCCTGATAATAAGAGCTGTTCAACATAGGGATATGTCATTACCCAGGAGTCCAGTGGAGCCCCTTTCTCTGGAGGTTTTAAAGCAGAAGCTGGATGATCCTCTGTCGGGAAGGCTTTGATTGTTTTTCTGCCTTTAGCCCTTGAAGGTCACTTACAAGTCTATGATCACATTTAACATGTTCTTAATCCCTGCAGAACCCGACTGGATGCCCCCCGGTTGGAGATGCGAACCCTGATGCCCGGCTATGCCTCTGACCGTCTCTCGGGAAGCAACCGGGACCCCATCCTGAAGCCAAAAAGGTCCCATCGCAAAGCGGATCCAGACGCTGCTCACCGGTAAGAAAATCCTTCCCAACAGAAGGATTAGGATGGAGGAGACCTGCATTGCTTTCCTTCCTTTTGTAGCAAAGGGAGCTGTGCGTGCGTAGCTCTGCAAATGTGCAGCGAGTTAGCTTTCCCTCTGGTTTTAATGATTTGTTTCTTTGTTGATGTGAAGATCATTGGAAAGCACACGTTATAGCTCCAGGGTCTAAAAATATTAAAAAATCTGTATACTTGCTGAGGTCCAAATTATGAAATTGATGAATTGTGCAAGAGTGGTAATTGCTTCCAGTTACAGAAGGAAGTTTGGGGAGTGGAATCCGTGGCAGGAGAGACAGAAACATGTGAGTGACTCCATCGCTCTACCTGCATGAGGCCAAAATTGCCAATTCTGCAAGGGCTGGGAGCCTACTAACTAAGCGCTCCAGTTTCCCCATGATCTGAATGCCCTAGATCACCAAAATATCTCTGTTTTTCTTCAGAATCCTCTCCAAACAGTAACTAGAAATTATGTCACCTTCCTGTCTGTTGCTGTTTGGAGTTTAAATGTTTTAAAAAAGAGGTATTTTGGGATGGTGAAGTTTTGGTTAAAAGAAGGATTGATCTTCCAGTGCATTAAACCTCTCTCTGACCTCTTGGCATGTTTTGTAATGATAATGGGAACTGTCCTGTTGGCGAATGAAATGTTAAATCCCTTCTGTAATGACATATTGATAATTTTCTTTATTAGACATTTATATTGGCTTGCTGGTACCCAAAGAGTAGATGGGGATTAGAGTAAAATAGTTAATAACCAGTTGCTGTTCATTGCCAGCTTGAGCTTTTCTCAGTAACTAGGCACCTGGAGAAGAAAGGAATGAAGCATCATCATCAATAATAATATTTTATTTGTACCCTACTTTTTCTCTAAAAAAGAGGCTGAAAGCTTTAACCAGAGAAAAAGGATGTCCAGAGATCCAAGCCCATTCCCTTATGAACCAAGAAAATAAATGAATAATGTAATGCTTAGGCCAATCAACCAATGAGAATAACCTGCTAAATCTCATGTGTCAAACTCAGAGGCCTGTGGGTCACATCTTGGCAGTCATGTCGTTTTATGTGGCCCTCTGTATACTGGACTACAACTCCCATATTCCTCATCATTAGACATCATGACTAAAGCTGATGGGAGTTGTGATACAGTAACATCTGGAAGACTGCACTATGTTCAGGAGAGTGGGCTTTGGATTGATGTACAAGGCTTGAGGGTATGATGCCTGACGTTAAAATGCCCTTTAATTTTTCCTTAATATCAGAGCCATAAGTACTGTAGGGAGCCCCATTGGCGAAGTGTGTTAAAGCAGATCTGCTGAACTTGCAGACCAAAAGGTCCCAGGTTCAAATCCCGGGAGCGGATTGAGCACCTGCTGTTAGGTCCAGCTTCTGCCAACCTAGCAGTTCGAAAACATGCCAATGTGAGTAGATTAATAGGTAACAGGAAGGTAACGGCGCTCCATGTAGTCATGCCGGCCACATGACCTTGGAGGTGTCTACTGACAACGCCGGCTCATCGGCTTAGAGATGGAGATGAGCACCAACCCTCAGAGTCAGACATGACTGGACTTAACGTCAGGGGAAAACCTTTACCTTTACCTACCTAAGTACTGTTGATTTGCAATTTCCATTGTCCCCAGTCTGCCTGGCAGATAATCAACAGTGATGACAGTTATTCAGTAATTGTGTAAAAACTAAAAAAAACAGACCACTATGTAAAGAAATATATATACAGTAGAGTCTCACTTATCCAACATAAACGGGCCGGCCGAGTGTTAGATAAGTGAATATGTTGGATAATAAGGAGGGATTAAGGAAAAGCCTATTAAACATCAAAATAGGTTATGGTTTTACAAATGAAGCACCAAAACATCATGTTATGCAACAAATTCGATAGAAAAAGTAGTTCATTACGCAGTAATGCTACGTAGTAATTACAGTATTTACAAATTTAGCACCAAAATATCATAATGTATTGAAGACATTGACTACAATAATAATAATAATAATAGTAATAACTTTATTTTTATACCCCGCCCCATCTTCCCGAAGGGACTCGGAGCGGCTTACATGGGGCCTTGCCCGACACAACAATATGATAACAGCAATAAGACAATAAAACAAATATCCCAACAATAAAACATCAGCATCAATAAAACAGTCATAAAAATCCACATACAGCATAAAATGTTAAAAACGGGAGACTAAAACACGGATCAGGGCCAAAGTGCAGAATATTTCAAAATAGGGAGAGGTAGTTTACAGCTAAAATAGTCAATAAAGTTCAAGGTAATAATGGTAAAAATGCGTTGAATAATCCAGAATGTTGGATAAGTGAGACTCTACTGTATATATATAACTGTCTCCATCCATAAATTCACTGTCCGTGGATTCAGTGGCCCTTTGAAAGCTACCATAACCAGTCTGATGTCGCCTTGAATGAAAATAAGTTTGACTTCTCTGCACTAAATGGAATCCCAAACATCAGTTCAATGCCTGTGTGCCAAATGTTTGAATGCCTAGCCTATATATTGAGTCACCTACAGTTCTGACAATAGTAGTCTGTGGTACCTGTGCTGTACTTTCTCCGAAGGTTTCTCAGATTGGGCTTATTTCAAAGGCAGGATAGGTCTGCAGCTGACCCCGCCTAACCTAGGTGTGTGTGCATCTCTTTTTCTCTTCTCCGCCTGCTTTTCCAGGCCTCGCATTTTAGAAATGGATAAAGAAGAGAACCGGCGCTCCGTCCTTTTGCCCAAACACAGGAGGCGGAGCCATTTCAGCTCCGAGAACTATTGGCGGAAGTCTCATGGGGAGGACTTTGAGGAGGAAGAGGAGGAGGAGGAGGAGGAAGAGGACGGCAGCCCCGCTCGCAAAGTCAAAATGAGGCGGCACTGAGGGAGTCCTGTCCTTTCCTTTTCCCCATCACCTTCCCTGCATCCAGGATCAGAGCTGCTGAGACCGGCCTTCGGACCGTGGAGTTGCACGACTTTTCTCTTCCCTGTCTCTCTTTCTATCATCCATGTTCCACTTTCTTCCCTTTCTATAGCCTCCTTGTCAGGCCGAGGAATACCTGGCAGGCATCTGGCTTGAATAATAATAATAATCCATCAGGGCATCCTACCAACTGGGATGTGTTTGCTGCCACTTGCCTTGCCATTCTTTTTTCTTTTGAAGGAAAAGCTGTGTTGTTGTTCCGAGAGGCGTATATATGTAGAAAAATGCCAAAAAAAAAAGTGACCAGAAGGGTTGCGGATATCCTTTTGCGCTCTCATGCTGCCGCTTCTTTTAAAACAACGCGCCTGTTTTGAGGTCCGATCCCACGCGAGACACTCTGGCAGCCGCCATCCTGACACCAAAGGGCTCCCTGGTTTTCGAAGTCCGTGTGCGGATTGTTTTACCCTCCCCCCCCCCCCACACCATCCACTGTTATTATTTTTTTCTCTTGCTCTTTTTCGGAAGACGTCACCCTCCCGCAACTGGAAAACGAAACCGCAAAAGCTTCGCAAAAACACTTCTGTCACGGCACCGGATGACAAAGCGTCGGTCGGACGTGTTGCACTTTAGCGTCAGGGTTCTCCCCTTTTTCCCGTGTGCGTGTGTGTATGGCGTGTGTGTGAGAGAGTTGCGTCAAATGCCATATAATCCCCCCTTCCTTTTATTTGCTTGAGCTCGCAAGCATCTTGTGTTTGTTTCTGCGCTGCTAATGGAAGGATACCGAGACGTGTTTCTCTTTTCTGTGAAGGATTTGTGGCAGTCCCACCCCGGAGCTGCTGCTCAGGATCTCAGCCAAGGGGTCGATAGGAGCAAATCTTGGAGGGAGGGAAGGGAGGGAGGGAAGAAGGAAAAATCCCACATCCCCTTTCGCTCTTAACTGCATTTATTAGAAGGGGCATCGTGTCCCCAACAGGTTCTTTGCAGGCTCAGGCTGTGTGCATAAACTTTCATTTTGGTTGGTTTGCTTAGGAGAGACATCCCAGTGTGTTGTGCCTCTTCCCTTGTGTGTCAAGTTGGCTCTGTTGTGTTCAAACGCACACAGCGTGCGTTTGAACAGAACAGAACCAACTCTTGTTATGAAAGCGATAAAAGAGAGAGACGTTTGGCAGGTGACTCCCTCAAGTCTTCGTTTTCTTGAAAAGTGGGGCAGCAAAACAACAGAATTGCGCATTTTTGCTCTTTGCCTTTCAGCGTCCGAACCCAAGGCAACATCCATTGGGCTGAAAACTATTTGCCTTTCGCTTCTATGACACCCCTAAAAATGTTGGAAAGAGAACCCGACCCCTTTCTAAGACTGAAGAAAAACCAATCCTTAACTTTAGAAAACTTGAGGTCTGGTAAGGCATTGGATCCATTTCCAGCTAGTTTGGGTTTGTTTGAAATGCCAAGTGCTGTCAAACTTGAAGGTTTCTAACGAGAGATATATATATATACATATAGATATATGTATTTCTTATTATAATCAGTCCAATCTGCTCCGAATCGCACCTGGGTTTCTCCCCTTGGCACCGGCCTTCCTCCCAAGCACACACTTACAAATTACAAAAAGAAAAGGAGAAGTTCTGGCTGACTCTTTTTGTGTATTTTTTTTAAATAAATAAAGATCTAATTTTTTGTTACAAATAATAAAGAATAAGTGGCAATATTTTTTTCTGTAATTTTTCATAGGAAAAAAAACAAAACAAAAAGTGTGATTTGTAAAGCGATTGTACAGTTCTGAAGTTTGAGATACACGAAATAAATAACCCTAACTGCGTGGCACGCTGTAAATGGGGGGCGGGGCAGGGAGAGATTATTTTCCGTACCGTACAGATGTCTTTGGGGGGAGAAATCTTTTAATTCGGGTTGATTTAGAAAGAACTCTAGAAAAATCTCATTTTTTTTCTCCCACTTTTTTTCTTGTATAGAATGCTGCATTTAACTAAATAAAAGCCGAAAGCATCACTTGACAGACTTGGCTTGTTTGGATGTGTATTGTTTGAACCTTTCATGTTTTGTTTTCCATAGAAAGGGATTAATAAAGCCAGTATGTTCTTAACAGAAAGTTTGGAGGCAAGACGTAACGTAGAAGGAATTAGGGATAGCTTTCTCCGCCAGAAGCAGAGCAGCCGTTCAATATCTTTCAGCAAAGCTTTGGCTTCGAACCTGCAAAATGGAACAACCAGGTCAGGTAAGCCTTTCATAATTAAACATAATTGTGGAGATCATTTAAAGGTTTCTAATAAAATGTCCCTATGGATGAACCTCAGAGGACAGAATCAGGATCCAAAATGATTTTCAGATTAGAGAGTTGTAAAATACTACACTTTTATGTCTGTCTATACCAGGGGTCCCCAAACTAAGGTCCGGGGGCCGGATGCGGCCCATCGAAGCCATTTATCCAGCCCCCACAGCACAAGGGCAGAAGGGGGTTGGGCTAAATGACCCAAGGGGTCTCTTCTTCTCTTAAAACCCTCATTATTATTATTGTTATTGTTATTATTATTTGAAACACAACAAGATGAGTCCACAGCAGACACTCTGCTGGCTGTTGTATTGTATCATATGTTGGACACTTCCCAAGTGTCTAGGACTGTGTGTTGTATTGGCGAATAATGTGTGCAGATCCCAGTAAGGTGGCCTTCTGCAGCTGGCAGATGGTAATTTTGTTAGTGCCGATTGCGTTAAGTGCAGGCCAAGGTCTTTAGCCGATTACCACTGGGACCACCTTAACTGGCTTGTGCCAGAGTCTTTGTAATTCAATCTTTGAATCCTCATATCGTGTCAGCTTTTCCAGTTGTTTCTCCTCAATCCTTCTGTCACCTGGGATGGCAACATCGACAATCCATACTTTGTTTTTTAACACGATTGTGAGGTCAGGAGTATTGTGTTCCAAAACCCTGTATTATTATTATTATTATTATTATTATTATTATTATTATTATTATTATTATTATTATTATTATTAACATTGAGGCGGGGTGGCCATCTGTCAGGGATGCTTTGCTTGTGCTTTTGGTGCACAGAGGCAGAAGGGGATTGGACTCAATGGCCCAAAGGGTCTCTGCCAACCCTCTTTTTTATTATTATTGTTGTTGTTGTTATTATTGTTATTATTAATTATTATTGCTCAGTGGCCAACTATAGTCCGGCCCTCCAACGGTCCAAAGGATCGTGACATGGCCCCCTGTTTAAAAGGTTTGGGGACCCCTGGTCTATACACATAAGAAAAGTGAAAATTTGTATGTGTGTATGTGGCTGAGGTGCACACTTCCACAGACAGACTCCCACTTCCACAGAGAGCCGATAGGTTGTTAGGAATTGTGGGAGTTGAAGTCCAAAACACCTGGAGGGCCGAAGTTTGCCAATGCCTGGACTAAATGGTCTTGGGATATTCTTCCAATTCAGGATTCTATTCTCACGGGAACAGGAGAGTGGACATTTCACACTGCTTTGCATGGCACACCAATGTGTCTTGTGCATCAAGCACTTTGCCAGTTCTGCCACAGAGAATCAGCCGTCTCCTGAATACGGACATTGCACAACGGCGCAGTTCCAATCCCTGCAGGTTTCCAAAGACGTCAGACCCCCACAGGGTTCTGGCGCCATATTTCCTAATTTTCCAAGTAACAAAAAGAATCTCCTGGGGAGAAGCAACAAAAGATGAGGCTCAGGTTACTTGGAAAACCTTGCTGTGCTTTTGCATTACCTTCTCGACCCACAAGATGGTGCGGAGTGCCACGTTACGCAGATATTGGAGAAAGTAAAGAAATGGAACTGTGGAAGTTTCATATGGAAAAAAAGACATTTGGGAAGGTCTACCCAATATAATGACGGAACAGTTCTTTTGCCCACAAGACTTGGTCTCCCCAGGTGAGTCTGGCAAACATTACCTTCCAAACCCTTGGAAAGTCATGCCGGTAAGAGGGGGGAAAATAATAATGCTATTTGATCAAACAAGTTGGTTAATTTGCACTTAATATATGATGATGGCAGATCCTTGATAGCAATATCATGGCATGGAGGTGTTGTGATGTCTTGAACACACCAAGTCCGTGACAGAATAGACATCATCATTATTATTATATTCTACCCTTTTCTCTCTTAATGGAGACTCAAAGTTGCCATTTATTACTGTACATACTCGAGTATAAGCCTAGTTTTTCAGCCCTTTTTTAAGACTGAAAAAGCCCCCCTCGGCTTATACTCGGGTGAGGGTCCTGGTTGGCTAACATTTGATATTTGATACAACACCATAATCCCCTTCTTTTGCAGCTTGTATAACAAGTGCCACTAAAAGTTGTTTATATAGAAGATAATATTACATTACTAACGTAGTACTCACACATTACATACCATACTTTCCTTTTTACATTTCACTGTAGATTATAGACATCTGCGTTTTGAGTGGCTAATATTTGGGTCAGCTTATACTCAAGAATATATGGTACATTTATTAGTTTTCTCTATTATTGGTATTACTACATTATTATTCTCTGTTGTTGTTGCTACTATTACATTTATTTTACTCTATTTTTATTATTATTTATTATGACACAGTAAACAAGATAGATATGCTGGATTTTGTATCTTAAAATCACAAATTATTATTAAAATAAATTATTATTATTATTATTATTATTAATAATACATTTATTATTTCACTCTGATATTGTTACATTTACTATTTTACTCTATTATTACATGTATTATTTTCCTGTATTATTATTATTATTATTATTATTATTATTATTATTATTATTATTTTATTATGTCACAGCAAACAAGATAGATATGGATTTTGTATAACAAAATCACAAGTCGAACACTTCCCAAGTAACTAGGACAGTGTGATGTATTTTCGGATGATGCGCGCAGATCCCAGTCGGGTGGCCTTTTGCAGTTGGCAGATTGTAATTTTGTCAATGTCTGTTGTTTCCAAATGCCAAATCTGTTTCCAAATCTTTTGGCATGGCACCCAGTGTGCCGATCACCACCGGGACCACCTGCACTGGTTTCTGCCAGAGTCTTTGAAGTTCAATCTTGAGGTCCTGATAGTGGCTGAGTTTTTCCTCTTGTTTTTCGTCAATGCGACTGTCACCTGGGATGGCAACATCAATTATTATTATTATTATTACATGTATTATTTTACTCTATTATTATTAAAAGGATGCATAAGCACATTTACATTGAAGAAGATGAGAATAATGATTTAATCAGAGTTGGACAGGCTTATCTTAAATGTGAGCTTTATGTAAATATTCAAAAACATTTAACCTACTGATGCCTCAATTAATGTAATTTTATTGGTATTTATTTTTATTTCTGAAATTTACCGCTCTCGGCTTATACTTGAGTCAATGTTTTCCCAGTTTTTTTGTGGTAAAATGAGGTGCCTCGGCTTATATTTGGGTCGGCTTATACTCGGGTATATACGGTATTTCTGATTTTTATATATCTCGCATTTTTCCAGATATAGGGAAGATATTGATGTTCTTGACTCTAGCCTGCCAAGCTTTTTCTCTGCGGATTTGCAATTTTAAGGATGCGGGTCCTATGATTTAATGGTGACCTTGTGAATTTATACAGCTTTCTTAGGCCAGCAAGACTCGGTTAAGCATCGATGATTCACTGGTAAATGTCTCCAAGGAGACATTAAAAAGAAGGTTCATTTCTTAACCTTTGGTCCATCTGCTTTCCCAAGAGCGGTCAATGGAGCCGAGGAAGGTTGAATGGCGGCTCCCTTGGGCCCAGGTCAAAGGCCAAGTGCCTTTAAATTAACTGTCCCTTGCTATTAAAGAGGATGGGTGTCCATTCTCATGGAAGGAATAAAGCCTTTGAGGGTGATGATATGAGAACCATTTTGAACAGAACCATCAGATCCATGGAGTTTAGTTATATGTTCCTTCAATGCACTTGTTGACTTCCAGCGATCCCATACATTTCATGGATATTCAAAACTAATTTTGCCAATTCCTTCTTCTGAAATACGGCTTATGGCATCTGGAATTTGTTGGCAATCTCCCATCCAGAATAGACACTGCTGAGCATCCAAGATCCAATTTTTTTGGGCGTATTTAAATCCCATGTATGTTTGCATTTACCTTCAAGTGCATTTCCTGTAGAGATTTCTTATGTAAAGAATATCCAAGAGATGCTTTTGTTTTTGAAACATCACCACCAGAATATTCCTTGGTGGTCTCTTATTTCAGATCTCACTTAGCTTTTCAGAGGAGTTGGGATCTGGTGCCTTTAGGGTATTTAGGGATTCAATCGTGTCCTCCTTTTCCAACTAATCAATAAGAGTAATCAATACAACTTGATGGTTTGTGCCCTGAATAATAACTTGCTCAGTAGATGGAGGCAGGAATAGACTGGAACCCAATGCTCAAGTTGTACAAGATACAGTAGAGTCTCACTTATCCAACACTTGCTTATCCAACATTCTGGATTATCCAACGCATTTTTGTATTCAATGTTTTCAATATATCGTGATATTTTGGTGCTAAATTCATAAATACAGTAATTACTACATAGCATTACTGCGTATAGAACTACTTTTTCTGCCAAATTTGTTGTCTTAAAATGATGTTTTGGTGCTTCATTTGTAAAATCATAACCTAATTTGATGTTTAATAGGTTTTTCCTTAATGCCTCCTTATTATCCAACATATTCGCTTATCCAACATTCTGCCGGCCCGTTTATGTTGGATAAGTGAGACTCTACTGTATATCGTTTTTAAAAGTTATCAGAGCCAGACTGTGCCAGGCCGAAATAATTTTCTCCCATGCTGTTTTCAAGGGAATTGTTTAGTCTAGCCGGTGATTATTGGTATCTTCTCTGAGTGTTCGACTCTGGGAATCCTGCAAAAATGCAACGACCTTGGGCGAAGAAACCAACAACCTGCCTCTTGGCCTTCGAGGAAAGCAGTGGTAAACCTCTAAAGAAATATTGCCCCCAAAATATATGATTTCTACAGCGTGGTTTCTGTGTTGGACGAAGATCAAGGTTGCATCCCCACTCTGCCCACTTTTGGGGCAAGCCACTCTCTCGGCGAAAGAGAAAGGCCATGACAAACCTTCTCCGTGCCAAGAAAACCCTAGGGAAGGTTGACCATAAGTTGACATAACTCAATAATAGCGATGGTTTCAGTGCTGGAACAGAGCAAATGGGAGATCAGAGTTTGGATCCAGGTTAAGCTTTGGAAAACCTACGTTCTCTTTCCACTTTTCTTATATTTTCATATTATTTTTGCAGTGAAAAAAACTGAATTTTACCAATGAAAACACAGAAGAGGGGAGAAAAAATCTGGGTAAGGGATTCTGACATGAATGCACTCACACTCATCAAGAGGTTTCATGCTCAAAACCCACACAAACCTCCATACAAGGGGGGAGGACTGTCTTTGGAGGGGGCGTGATGTCATGATCTCCAATCTCTGACATCTTCGGTCGGCTGACAAAAAACAGATGCCAGCCATAAAACCTCAATTATACTGTGGTATGTGAGAGCCCCTATATAAATGGGCCAAAGAGAAGGTTCTGGTATTCAGTACAATAAAATCTGTTGGAATCTACCAGCGTGTGTCTTGGTGATTTTTCCGATGGAAGACTGACCCACAGCACAACTGGGAGAAGAGAACCCGACAATTGATTTTATTGTACTGAATACCAGAATCTTCTCTTTGGCCCATTTATATAGGGGCTCTCGCATACCAGAGTGTAATTGAGATTTTATGGCTGGCATCTGTTCTTTGTCAGCCGACCGGAGATGTCAAAGATTGGAGATCATGACAAAACCCCAAATGGAGTGGGTTGAGGAATGGCTTGTCACAAATGAAGAGGACGGCCTGGAAAAGCAGTGTTGTTTTTGGAAATGGAACCAGGAGAGAAATACGTAAGTTCATAGATTGATGGACTCCAGGTTTCAAACACAGGCAGGTGTGACCATGTTGGAAAGGTGTTTTTGCCCTGCATGCCTGCACTTTAGAGGGTTGGACTGGATGGCCTTTGGGGGTCCTTTCCAGCCCTGCAGTTTCATGATTTTTGGGCCTTCTTTGCCGTGCTTCCATCTGCCAGACTTCTCTGCAGCCTCGTTCCTCTCCGTCCCCCCTTTTCCTCCCTCCTTCCCCAGTTGTCAAGCTTCATCCATCAGAGCCTGGGGCCCCGGCTGCGTTTCTTGAATGAGGCTCAGCTCCAGCCATTGAAGGCGAAGAAACGCCAAGGCAGCCAGTGGAACAGCTGCTGCCGCCTATGTCTGTCTGTCCGTACGGAGCTCCAGCCTCTCCTCCACCTTGGCCTTTTCTTCTCCCTCTCTTCCCAATCCCAATTAATGAGTGAAAAGGGGCCGAGGAGTTTGGCAGCCAAACAAGGACTCCATCTTCGAGTTCATTTTTCGGCCAGTTTGTGGTTTTAATCTTCCCACTTTCCTCCCGACGTCAGGAATCTTCGCCACAGCTAAGTACTACATACCTCACAGCCTCTGAGGATGCCTGCCATAGATGTGGGTGAAACGTCAGGACAGAATACTTCTGGAACATGGCCATACAGCCCGGAAAACATACAACAATCCTTTCCTAGTTTCCAACACACCTCACAACCTCTGAGGATGCCTGCCACAGATGTGGGTGAAACGTCAGGACAGAATACTTCTGGAACATGGCCATACATCCCGGAAAACATACAACAATCCTTTCCTAGTTTCCAACAGACCTCACAACCTCTGAGGATGCCTGCCATAGATGTGGGGGAAACGTCAGGACAGAATACTTCTGGAACATGGCCATACAGCCCGGAAAACATACAACAATCCTTTCCTAGTTTCCAACACACCTCACAACCTCTGAGGATGCCTGCCACAGATGTGGGTGAAATGTCAGGAGAGAATGCTTCTGGAACATGGCTATACAGCCCGGAAAACATACAACAATCCTTTCCTAGTTTCCAACACACCTCACAACCTCTGAGGATGCCTGCCATAGATGTGGGTGAAACATCAGGACAGAATACTTCTGGAACATGGCCATACAGCCCGGAAAACATACAACAACCCTAAGTACTACATACAAAGACAGAAACAATCAAACCGTGATTTTAAAGATACCCTGTATTGACTCAAGTCTAATGCGCTATCGAATCAATCTCATGCACACCTTCATTTCCAAAACCCCGAAACCAACAAAAGCATTTTCTGCACAGTAGCAAAAAAAGCCGCACTCTTTATTATTTGGCCAAAAAAGGCGCGCATTGCTATTGCTGCACATTTAGAATTCCTTCTTTCAAAACAGAAGTGTTCGAGCATCAAAGCTTCCAGCAACGGAAAATAAAATCTTGGGGTGCAACATTTTATCAGTCACCTCGTGTTTACAATATTTATATGGTGCACTTTACCCAATCTACTTTTACAACCTCTCCGTTTTAATCCATGTTTTTATTAGTTTTTGTCATTTTTATTTTGATTGGGTAATGTTTAATTTTTTTTAATTTTGCACACCTCTTGTTTATTGTTGTGTTTTATATTGTTTTTATTTGGGCTCTGAGTCCTCTTTGGGGAGATAGAGGCAGGGTATAAAAATAAAGTATTATTATTGTTGTTGTTGTTGTATGACACAGCAAACAAGATAGATATGCTGGATTTCGTTTCACAAAATCACAAGTCGAACACTTCCCAAGTGTCTAGGACTGTGTGATGTATTACTACTATTATTATTATTATTATTATTATTATTATTATTATTATTTTATGACACAGAAAACAAGATAGATATGCTGGATTTCGTATCACAAAATCACAAGTTGAACACTTCCCAAGTGTCTAGGACTGTGTGATGTATTTTCGCACAGATCCCAGTCGGGTGGCCTTTTGCAGTTGGCAAATCGTGATTTTGTCAATGTCTATTGTTTCCAAATGCCGGCTGAGATCTTTTGGCACGGCACCCAGTGTGCCCATCACCACCGGGACCACCTGCACTGGTTTCTGCCAGAGTCTTTGAAGTTCAGTCTTGAGGTCCTGATAGCGGCTGAGTTTTTCCTGTTGTTTTTTGTCAATGCGACTGTCACCTGGGATGGCGACATCAATGATCCAAACGTTTTTCTTTTCCACAACCGTGATGTCTGGTGTGTTGTGTTCCAGAACTTTGTCAGTCTGGATTCGGAAGTCCCACAGTATCTTTGCGTGCTCATTTTCCAATACTTTTGCAGGTTTGTGATCCCACCAGTTCTTTGCTGCTGGGAGGTGGTACTTGAGGCATAAGTTCCAATTAATCATTTGGGCCACATAGTTGTGCCTCTGTTTGTAATCTGTCTGTGCAATTTTCTTACAGCAGCTGAGGAGATGATCCATGGTTTCGTCGGTTTCCTTGCACAGTCTGCATTTTGGGTCATCAGCTGATTTTTCGATCTTGGCCTGAATTGCCTTTGTCCTGATGTCTTGCTCCTGGGCTGCAAGGATCAGGCCTTCTGTCTCCTTCTTCAGGGTCCCATTCGTGAGCCAGAGCCAGGTCTTCTCCTTATCAGCTTTTCCTTCAATTTTGTCAAGGAACTTTCCATGCAATGTTTTGTTGTGCCAGCTGTCAGCTCTAGTTTGTAGTGCGGTTTTCTTGTACTGGTTTTTCGTTTGCTGTGCTTTGAGGAGTTTCTGATTTTTGACTTCACCAAACTATAAATCCCTGGACTGCATAGCATTGAGGTGATGCAGTTCAATTAGAGATGAGGTCCCTGAAAGAGGAGCTTCTGAAGCAGCTTCCCCTTTTGCTTTGGCTCAGAACTAAGAGGCTTGTATGCTGCTAATCTAACGCGCATCCCACTTTCGGCGAGGTTATTTAGACTCTCTTTTCCTGTCATTAAGTCCTAATCTCAGAGACATGAGTTCAAAGTAGATGTCTCCAGCAACACCATCTCCATGGAAATGTCTGCAGGGAGACCGATCTCTCCCAGCGTGAATCAGGGACACAGGGGGGGCTCGGAGGCATCCGCCGCAACGGGGACAGAGGGACGATTGTCACCCGACCGGCCCCAGCTGCAGCCTCACAAAAATAGCTCTCTCTCTCTCTCGATGTTCTTCCTTTCGCACGTGCGACAGAGGCAGAGATGCTGTGCCGATGGGGGACGGAATCAGGTCTCTGGGTTGCACCCACAGCGCCAATGGGACCGAGCTCCCTTCTGCCTCTATATTTAGGGCAGAGGGGAGCTGGCCTAGATAACTATTGATCAATGGCACATGGATCCCAGCTCTATCTATATATATAAAAGAGTGATGGCATCACGGCGACCCACAAAACAACAAAACTACAGGCCCCCCAACCTCGAAATTTGACAACACAACCCATCATCCACGCCTCTAGGTTGATACAACAAAAAGAAAAGAAAAATAAAGTCCTAATTAGAGAGAGAGGAATAATTGCTTTTATCCAATTGCTGCCAGTTAGAAGGCTAAGCTCCTCCAACTTGGTCTCCTAGCAACCCAATAAAAAATAATAAAAAACACTAAAAAATTAATACAATAAAATACTATAATAACAGAAAATAACTAAAAATAATACAAGAAAATAATAAAATTTAATAAATAAAAATATAACTTACAATAAAATTAATAAAAAATTGCAAATAACATCAAATAAAAATTACACAATTTTTAACCAATACTACCACCACTTTGCCACAGCAACATGTGGCCGGGCACAGCTAATGCTCTCCTAAAGATAGCCACAAAGCTCGGAAGAGGAAAGTGATGGGGTTTTTTCCAAATTAGAACACTTTCCGTCTAGTCATATTGAGAGACTTTGCATTTGATTTCTTCTCTTATCTCCTTTTCTCATCTTCTTGTGATGTGTCCAAACTATGACAAGCCTCAGTTTTGTCATCTTGTCTTCTAGGAAGAAGAATTTTTTCAGACCCTTATATTTGTTGTCTTAACAATATCTGAACATGTTTGCCATGTACATTGCGATCTGCCCTGAGTCCCCTTTGGGGTGAGAAAGAAGGGCCGAATATAAATGCTGTCAAATCTCTAGCACTACATTTCAATCGCCCGGCTTTTGCAATTGCGTAGAAATGGGAAATGCAATGGCATGGACCATGCTGACTTGGGTGTTTGATCATCTATCCGAAATATGAATTATTCTCACTTCGTATTCAATGTTATATTCAAACTGTGATGATAATAGACCAGGGGTCCTCAAACTTTTAAAGTGGAGGGTCGGTTTACGGTCCCTCAGACTTGGGGGGCCGGACTAGGATGAAATAGTCCAAAATTAGGATTGTTGTTGTGTGCCTTCAAGTCGTTTCAGACTTAGGTCAACCCTAAGTCTAAAGTTTAGGACAGATGCCAGGTCAATGACCTTGGAAGGCTTTAGTTTGGGTAAGACCATAGGTAAGCAAAGAGACCCCCAAAGACCACCTAGATGGTCTCATAAGACCATCGATAAGGAAAGGGACCGTCAAGGGACACCTAGATGATCTCTTCAGATCATCAGAAGACCATAGATAAGGAAAGGGATCGTCAAGGGACACCTAGATGATCTCTTCAGGTCATCAGAAGACCATAGATAAGGAAAGGGACCTGCAAAGGCCATCTAGACGGTCTCATAGGACCATAGGTATAGAAAGTGACCTCCAAAAGCCATCTAGATGGTCTCATAAAGCCGTAGCTAAGTAAAGAGACCTTCAAAGACCATCTAGATGATCTCATAAGACCATAGGTAAGGAAAGAGACCCTCAGAGGCCATCTAGACGGTCTCATAGGACCATGGGTAAGGAAAGTGACCTCCAAAAACTATCTAGATAGTCTCATAAAGCCGTAGCTAAGTAAAGAGACCTTCAAAGACCATCTAGACCAGGGGTCCCCAAACTAAGGCCCGGGGGCCGGATGCGGCCCTCCAAGGTCATTTACCTGGCCCCCACCCTCACTTTTAGACTTAGGCTCCCCCAAAGTCTGAAATGACTTGACGGCACACAACAACAACAACAACAATCCTACTTAACTTGACTATCTCATTGGCCAGAAGCAAACCCACACTTCCCATTGAAATCCTGATAGGTTTACAATATGTTGGTTGAAATCGTTTTTATTTTTAAATATTGTATTGTTCTTTCATTTACCAATATTGTGCTATGCTAATAATATAATATATTGTGTATACATATTGATAATAATATTATAATGTAATACAACATAATATTTATTTATTTATTACAGTATTTCTACCCCGCCCTTCTCACCCAATAGGGGACTCAGGGTGGCTAATAATAATACAATATAATAATATTCTATAATATAATAATATTAATTATACGTTATATATTAAATGTAATACTACTAACAATATTATGGAATAGTGGTATAGTACAATATAGTAATATATAATGCTAATATTGTGCTATGCTAATAATATAATATATTGTATGTACATACAACTTGTAAGCTGCTCTTCGGCATGAGAGAGGGTGGGGTATAAATGTAGCAAATAAATAAAAATAAATAATTGTTGTTGGGGGGGGGGTGTTTCTGCACTACAAATAAGACATGTGCAGTGTGCATAGGAATTTGTTCATATATTTTTTTCAAATGATAATTCGGCCCCTCAACAATCTGAAGGACCATGAACCGGCCCTCCACTTAAAAAGTTTGAGGACCCCTGATCTAGACGGTCTCATAGGACCATAGGTACGGAAAGTGACCTCCAAAAGCCATCTAGATGGTCTCATAAAGCCATAGCTAAGTAAAGAGACCTTCAAAGACCATCTAGATGATCTCATAAGACCATAGGTAAGGAAAGAGACCCTCAGAGGCCATCTAGACGGTCTCATAGGACCATGGGTAAGGAAAGTGACCTCCAAAAACTATCTAGATAGTCTCATAAAGCCGTAGCTAAGTAAAGAGACCTTCAAAGACCATCTAGACGGTCTCATAAGACCATAGGTAACCAAAGAGACCTCCAAAGACCAGGTAGACTTAGGTCAACCCTAAGTCTAAAGTTTAGGACAGGGGCCAGGTCAATAGACCCCAGATATAGACTACAATACTGACTTCAGTATTACCGGTAGAAATATGGATTATTGAGTGATCTTTCTAAAATATGGATCATCCTGACTTTGGTTTTCAATTATTTCATTGCAGTTGGGTGAAGGAAGGCACTCCCTATTGTCCGTGGGCCAAAGCAACTTTCAGGGGCGAACATTTAAGAGCAAATACTTCGATGTCTCGTCCCATTCAGTGCTCCGATACTCCATTGGCCTGACTCAGGGCCGTGTTTACTCCTCGCTGTCCAGCTTCCCGGTGGGACCTCTGTTTATCCTGGTTTCCTTCCCCCAACAAAGCTCACCTCTCCCCGCTTTTTCTTTTTCTTTCGTTGTCCTGTGAGCCAGCTGCCGGCTCTGATTCACTCTCTTGAGTCAGCAATCAGTGGGGTGTAAACACACAGGGACGCCAAAGAAGCGCTGGAAAATAAAGCACAAAAGGCCTGGGCTTGGATGTGTCATCTGGCATGCAAAGGGAAGGGATTTTGTCATGTGGAAAGAAAAAAGGAGTAGATACACCGAAAAATAATAATAAGCATGTAGGGGTCTTGTTAGATGACACATTGAATATGAGCCAGTAGTGTCATGCAGCGGCCAAAGAAGCCAATTCGATTCTCAGCTGCCTCTGTTCTATTACCTTTTGCTGTTGACAGGCAACCTTTCTGGGAGCCAAAGCCTGAACAAGTTGTTGCCGAACTGGTTGCGCCATCAATGCTGTGAATCATCTCTTCCTGTCGTTTGCTTTTTCTTTGTTAATTGCAACCAGCCTTTGTTTTGGACATGACTTGGAAAGATATATGTACTATGTATATAAATATATGTGTGTATAAGATATGGCGCAGTGGGTTAAACCACTGAGCTGCTGAACGTGCTGATCGAAAGGTCGGCGGTTAGAATCTGGAGAGCAGGGTGAGCTCCCGCTGTTAGCCCCAGCTTCTGCCAACCTAGCAGTTTGAAAACATGCCAATGTGAGTAGATCAATAGGTACCGCTTCAGGGGAAAGGTAACGGTGCTCCATGCAGTCATGCCTTATGGCTACATGACCTTGGCAGTGTCTACATGCAAATGTGAGTAGATCAATAGGTACTGCCAACCTAGCAGTTTGAGAACATGCAAATGTGAGTAGATCAATAGGTGCTGCCAACCTAGCAGTTTGGAAACATGCAAATCTGAGTAGATCAATAGGTGCTGCCAACCTAGCAGTTTGGAAACATGCAAATGTGAGTAGATTAATAGGTACTGCCAACCTAGCAGTTTGGAAACATGCAAATGTGAGTAGATCAATAGGTGCTGCCAACCTAGCAGTTTGGAAACATGCAAATGTGAGTAGATCAATAGGTGCTGCCAACCTAGCAGTTTGGAAACATGCAAATGTGAGTAGATTAATAGGTACTGCCAACCTAGCAGTTTGGAAACATGCAAATGTGAGTAGATCAATAGGTGCTACCAACCTAGCAGTTTGGAAACATGCAAATGTGAGTAGATCAATAGGTACTGCCAACCTAGCAGTTTGAGAACATGCAAATGTGAGTAGATCAATAGGTGCTGCCAACCTAGCAGTTTGAAAACATGCAAATGTGAGTAGTCCCCTCGGGGAAAAGGGCGGGGTAGAAATATTCGAAATAATAAATAATAATAATCAATAGGTACTGCCAACCTAGCAGTTTGGAAACATGCAAATGTGAGTAAATCAATAGGTGCTGCCAACCTAGCAGTTTGGAAACATGCAAATGTGAGTAGATCAATAGGTGCTGCCAACCTAGCAGTTTGGAAACATGCAAATGTGAGTAGATCAATAGGTGCTGCCAACCTAGCAGTTTGGAAACATGCAAATGTGAGTAGATTAATAGGTACTGCCAACCTAGCAGTTTGGAAACATGCAAATGTGAGTAGATCAATAGGTGCTACCAACCTAGCAGTTTGGAAACATGCAAATGTGAGTAGATCAATAGGTACTGCCAACCTAGCAGTTTGAGAACATGCAAATGTGAGTAGATCAATAGGTGCTGCCAACCTAGCAGTTTGAAAACATGCAAATGTGAGTAAATCAATAGGTGCTGCCAACCTAGCAGTTTGGAAACATGCCAATGTGAGTAGATCAATAGGTACTGCCAACCTAGCAGTTTGAGAACATGCAAATGTGAGTAGATCAATAGGTGCTGCCAACCTAGCAGTTTGGAAACATGCCAATGTGAGTAGATCAATAGGTACTGCCAACCTAGCAGTTTGAGAACATGCAAATGTGAGTAAATCAATAGGTGCTGCCAACCTAGCAGTTTGGAAACATGCAAATGTGAGTAGATCAATAGGTGCTACCAACCTAGCAGTTTGGAAACATGCAAATGTGAGTAGATCAATAGGTACTGCCAACCTAGCAGTTTGAGAACATGCAAATGTGAGTAGATCAATAGGTTCTGCCAACCTAGCAGTTTGAAAACATGCAAATGTGAGTAGATCAATAGGTGCTGCCAACCTAGCAGTTTGGAAACATGCCAATGTGAGTAGATCAATAGGTACTGCCAACCTAGCAGTTTGAGAACATGCAAATGTGAGTAGATCAATAGGTTCTGCCAACCTAGCAGTTTGAAAACATGCAAATGTGAGTAGATCAATAGGTGCTGCCAACCTAGCAGTTTGGAAACATGCCAATGTGAGTAGATCAATAAGTACCACTCCGGCGGGAAGGTAATGGCGCTCCATGCAGTCATGCCGGCCACGTGACCTTGGAGGTGTCTACGGACAATGCCGGCTCTTTGTCTTAGAAATGTCAGGGGAAAACGTTTACCTTTACCTATAACTAGATTTAGATACACGCCCATCACATCTCCAGAATTCCAAAACTCTCTAAATAATGTAGAAGCACCCTTAGAAACACCTGGGTTGAAATTCCTATTCCAGTCAAAAATAACCTTGATTTTTGTATTATTATTATTCTATATTATATTTTTATTATTAATTAGATTATATTTTGTTATTATATTTATTATTTATTTTGCCATGTATGTCTCTCTTTATACGTGTGTCACTGTTTTATGACTCCATTGAACATAATGGGGCTTGAGCATCCATGGATTTTAGTATTCACTAGCTTTGCCTGGCCTCGCGTTGCTGTGGCGAATTATGGTGGTCTGGGAAATAAAGTATTGAGGAATTGGTGGTAGTTAAGGTCAAGGGTAAAGGTTTTCCCCTGATATTAAGTCCATTATAAATGGGTAATATAGCTGTATGGAAGGGCCTTGAGTCTACACTGCCATCTAATCCAGTTAAAATAATTTGTATTTTATAGGCAGTGTGAGGCCTAAGTGAGGCCTAAATCTGCCTGTCCCCTGGGCTGAGTGGGTTGCTAGGAGACCAAGTGGGCGGAGCTTAGCCTTCTAACTTGCAGCAATTGGATAAAAACAATTATTCCTCTCCCTCTAATTAGGACTTTATTTTTCTTTTCTTTTTGTTGTATGAACGTAGAGGCATGGATGAGGGGTTGTGCTGCCAAGTTTAGTGTTTCTGGGATGTGTAGTTTTGTTGTTTTGTCCTAGGCCGAAATTTCATTACTCTTTTATATATATAGATTGGGAAGAAATGCCACAAAATCCATTGACAACACCTTTTGCATGGGCAGGTGAGGGCCAACGGGGCAAGCAGTTGTCGGGTTCCTTTGCATCCTTTTTCCTCTCCTTTCGTCCCATCAGCAAATGGGTTTTCTAATACATTCCAATGTCTTCAGTGGGAGGTTGGTTTGCGGATGTGGTGGTGGCCAAGGCAGAATCTGGTTCTTCGTGTCTGGCTTGATGTTGAAATTCCCATCAGATAAGGAGCCGCCATAAGTCACAGAAGAGGCGCTTCCTGGGATGTGTTTTGGCAAGTGGGTGGGACGGGGTTCATTACACAAATTATAATGACGATATAGAGATGTCTCACGAAAAATACTCACATTCCATGGCATTTGAATAGACGCATCTACACTGTAGAATGAATTCACTTTGGTTCCACTTCAGCTGCTACGGCTCAATGCTATGAATCCTGGGAGTTGTCATTTTATTTGTCCTGTCTTTGCTAAATAATACAAACTATAACTCTCAGAATTCCATAGCATTGAGCCAGGGAAGTTCAAGTGGTATCAAACTGCATTAATTCCAGAGTGTAGATGCACCTTAGGAAGGCTTCAGTCCGGTTGCTGAACCAATAAACCAAATTGATGACGCGTTATCCAAGGCTTTCATGGCCAGAATCACTGGGTTGCTGTGAATTTTCCAGACTGTATGGCCATTGTCCAGAAGCATTCTCTCCTGACGTTTTGCCCACATCTGTGGCAAACATTTTCAGAGAGGGTGAGGTCTGTTGGAAACTAGGAAAGTGTATGTTTTCCGGGCTGTCTGGCCATGTCCCAGAAGCATTCTCTCCTGACGTTTCGCCCACAACTATGGCAGGCATTTTCAGAGATTGTGAGGTCTGTTGGAAACTAGGCAAGTGTTGTTGTATGTTTTCCGGGCTGTATGGCCATTTTCCAGAAGCATTCTCTCCTGACGTTTCGCCCACATTTATGGCAGGCATTTTCAGAGATTGTGAGGTCTGTTGGAAACTAGGCAAGTAAGGGTTGTTGTGCATTTTCCAGGCTGTCTGGCCATGTTCCAGAAGCATTCTCTCCTGACGTTTCACCCACATCTGTGGCAGGCATCCTCAGAGATTATGAGATCTGTTGGAAACTAGGCAAGTAAGGGTTGTTGTATGTTTTCCGGGCTATCTGGCCATGTCCCAGAAGCATTCTCTCCTGACGTTTCACCCACATCTGTGGCAGGCATCCTCAGAGATTATGAGATCTGTTGGAAACTAGGCAAGTAAGGGTTGTTGTATGTTTTCCGGGCTATCTGGCCATGTCCCAGAAGCATTCTCTCCTGACGTTTCGCCCACATTTATGGCAGGCATTTTCAGAGGTTGTGAGGTCTGTTGGAAACTAGGCAAGTGGGGTTTATATATCTGTCTATATTATGTATATATATTGTCGTATTATGTATAAAATTGCCTTCAAACTAAACCTATAAAGTGCATATTAGGCATAAATGAATCTGACCTTTAGACTTAGGTCCCATCTTTAATTAATTACTGTATATACTCGAGTATAAGCCTAGTTTTTCAGCCCTTTTTAAAGACTGAAAAAGCCCCCCTCGGCTTATACTTGGGTGAGGACCCTGGTTGGCTTATATTTGGGTCAGCTTATACTCGAGAATATATGGTACATTTATTATTTTTCTCTATTATTATTGATATTATTACATTTATTATTTTTCTCTATTGTTGCTACTATTACATTTATTTTACTCTATTTTTATTATTATTAATACATTTATTATTTCACTCTGATCTTATTATTACATTTATTATTTTACTCTATTTATTATTACATGTATTATTTTCCTGTATTTATTATTATTATTACATGTATTATTTTACTCTATTATTATTAAAAGGATACATAAGCACATTTACATTGAAGAAGATGAGAACAATGATTTGATCAGAGTTGGACAGTCTTATCTTAAATTTGAGCTTTGTGTAAATATTCAAAAACATTTAACCTACTGATGCCTCGATGAATGTAATTTTATTGGTATCTATTTTTATTTCTGAAATGTACCACCCTCGGCTTATACTGGAATCAATGTTTTCCCAGGTTTTTTTAATGGTAAAATTAGGTGCCTCGGCTTATATTCGGGTCGGCTTTTACTCGAGTATATACGGTATATGCATATACAGTAGAGTCTCACTTATCCAAGCCTCGCTTATCCAAGTTTCTGGATTATCCAAGCCATTTTTGTAGTCAATATTTTCAATATATTGTGATATTTTGGCGCTAAATTCATAAATACAGTAATTACAACATAACATTACTGCGTATTGAACTACTTTTCTGTCAAATTTGTTGTAAAACATGATGTTTTGGTGCTTAATTTGTAAAATCATAACCTAATTTGATGTTTAATAGGCTTTTCCTTAATCCCTCCTTATTATCCAAGATATTCGTTTATCCAAGCTTCTGCTGGCCCGTTTATGTTGGATAAGTGAGACTCTACTGCAGGGGTCCCCAAACTAAGGCCCGGGGGCCGGATGCGGCCCTCCGAGGTCATTTACCTGGCCCCCCGCCCTCAGTTTTATAATATAATATATTGTATATACATATAATATTGATAATAATATTATAATGTAATACAATATAACACTAATAATAATACCATATAATAATATTAATTATATATTCTATATTCTATATAATATTACTAATAATATTACAGTATAGTGGTATAGTTCAATAATGTAATATATAATGCTAATATTGTGCTCTGCTAATCATATAATATATTGTATGTATTGTACATATAATTTGTAAGCCACTCTGAGTCCCCTTTGGGGTGAGAAGGGTGTGATACAAATGTAGTAAATAAATGCAGTAAATAAATAAATACATTTTAGACTTAGGCTCGCCCAAAGTCTGAAATGACTTGAAGGCACACAACAACAACAACAACAACAACCCTAATTAACTTGACTCTCTCATTGGCCAGAAGCAGGACCACACTTCCCATTGAAATCCTGATAAATGTATGTTGGTTAAAATTATTTTTATTTTAAAATATTATATTGTTCTTTCATTGTTGTTGTTGTTGTTGTTGTTGTTATTGTTATTTTTGCACTACAAATAAGACATGTGCAGTGTGCATCGGAATTTGTTTTTATTTTATTTTTTCAAATAATAATCCGGCCCCTCAACAGTCTGAGGGATTGTGGACTGGCCCTCGGCTTAAAAAGTTTGAGGACCCCTGCTCTACTGTATATATTTTCGTATTATGTATAAAATTGCCTTCAGGCTAAAACTATAAAGTACATATTAGGCATAAATGAATTTTATATTTAGACTTGGGTCCAATATCTAAGGCATTTAATTATATGCATATATATGGAAATACAGGTATTTCAAAATCCAAATACAGGTGCCTATATTTTGCATTTTGCATTAAAATGGCCCCAGGCTATCTTTATAAAGTGCATATAAGACGGAAATGAATGTTGTGTTTATAGGATCCCATCTCCAAAATCTCTCATTATGTGCATATATGGAAATACAGGTATAAGATAGTTAATTATATTCAGATACGGAAAGACAGGTATTCCAGAATCCAAACACAGGTGCATATTTTTTGCATTGCGCGTACAATGGCCTCGGGGCTTTCTCGGTTAAGTGTATATGAGACATAAATGAACTTGGGTGTTTAGACTTGGATCCCATCTCCCAAGATGTTTAATTGCATGCATATATGCAGGTATTCCGGAATCCAAATACAGGTGTCTATCTTGCATTATGTATCCAAAAGGCCTTCAGGCTGTCTCTGTGAAGTGGATATGAGACAGAAATTAATTTTTCCTTTGCATCCCATCTCTAAGATGGGGCCGGGCTGTGGCGCAGCTGGCTAGTAACCAGCTGCTATAAATCACTACTGACCGAGAGGTCATGAGTTCGAAGCCCGGGTCGGGTTAAGCCTCTGACCATTAATAGCCCCGGCTTGCTGTTGACCTATGCAGCCCCAAAAGACAGTTGCATATGTCAATTAGGGAAATTTAGGGACGCTTTATGTGGGGAGGCTAATTTACAACACCATCAAACTGCCAGCAAAACACGAGGAAAGGAATGAGGAAGTACAGCCACTTCTGGACGGTGAAGCAACAGCTCCCCCTGTGGCCGGAATCGTGAAGCTGGAAAAATGTTAAAAATGCCTCTGAGTCTGTCTAATGTATGTTGTTTGTCTGTTGGCATTGAATGTTTGCCATATATGTGTTCATTGTAATCCGCCCTGAGTCCCCTTCGGGGTGAGAAAGAAGGGCGGAATATAAATACTGTAAATAAATAAATAAATTCATTATGGACGTTTATGCAAATGCATCGGTCTTCCAAAACATATCCGGTCGGTCCAAAGCCTTTTTGGAGAAGGGAAAGGTAAGTCAGGTTGCAACCTTCCGGGCACGGATCTGCTCCTGGACTTGTTCGTTGGGCCCAGCTTTGCACCCGCGTCCTCATTCGCCTTCATGTTTCCGCTCTGAAGGGTGAAAGCAATGCAACCGGTTCTTCTCAGGAAGTTGATGATGATGATGATGATGCATGTCCTCTGAGTTATTTATTTATTTATTTAATACATTTATATCCCGCCCTTCTCACCCCGAAGAGGACTCAGAGCTGCTTACAGATTAAATTTACATACAGTATTATATTATTACTACTAGCTGTGCCCCGGCCACGCGTTGCTGTGGCAAAGTGGTGGTGGTATTGGTTAAAAATTCTTGTGTAATTTTTATTTGATGTTATTTGCATTTTTTTATTAATTTTATTGTAAATTATATTTTTATTTATTATATTTTATTATTTTCTTGTATTATTTTTAGTTATTTTCTGTTATTATAGTATTTTATTGTATTAATTTTTTAGTGTTTTTTATTAATTTTTTTTGGGTTGCTAGGAGACCAAGTTGGAGGAGCTTAGCCTTCTAACTGGCAGCAATTGGATAAAAGCAATTATTCCTCTCCCTCTAATTAGGACTTTATTTTTCTTTTCTTTTTGTTGTATCAACCTAGAGGCGTGGATGATGGGTTGTGTTGTCAAATTTCGAGGTTGGGGGGCCTGTAGTTTTGTTGTTTTGTGGGTCGCCGTGATGCCATCACTCTTTTATATATATAGATCATAGCTCAATACTGGCAATAAATTACCATATTGTACTTATATCTATATACTGTAATATTATTAATAATATTACATGTAATATATAATATATAATTAATATTATATTGTATTACAAAATAATATTAATATTATATGCATATAAAATATATATCTATATATATATATAAAAGGGTAATGAAATTTCGGCCTAGGACAAAACAACAAAACTACACATCCCAGAAACACTAAACTTGGCAGCACAACCCATCATCCATGCCTCTACGTTTATACAACAAAAAGAAAAGAAAAATAAAGTCCTAATTAGAGGGAGAGGAATAATTGTTTTTATCCAATTGCTGCCAGTTAAAAGGCTAAGCTCTGCCCCCTTGGTCTCCTAGCAACTCACTCAGCCCAGGGGACAGGCAGAGTTAGGCCTCACTGCCTATAAGATACAGATTATCTGATTTTAACTGGATTATATGGCAGTGTAGACTCAAGGCCCTTCCACACAGCTATATAACCCATTTATAATGGACTTAATGTAGGGTAAAACCTTTACCCTTTACCGTAACTGCCACCAATTCCTCAATACTTTATTTCCCATACCACCAGACTTCGCCACAGCAATGCGTGGCCGGGCACAGCTAGTTATAATATATATTATTGTAAATTATATTGTATATATGTATATATGCATGTGTGTATACATACACACACACACACACACACACATATATATATATATACTAGCTGTGCCCGGCCACGCGTTGCTGTGGCAAAGTGGTGGTGGTATTGGTTAAAAATTGTTGTGTAATTTTTATTTGACGTCATTTATATTTTTAAATTAATTTTATTGCAAGTTATCTTTTTATTTATTATATTTTATTATTTTCTTGCATTATTTTTAGTTATTTTCTGTTATTATAGTATTTTATTGTATTAATTTTTTTAGTGTTTTTAATTATTTTTAGTGTTTTTTATTGTTTTTTATTGGGTTGCTAGGAGATCAAGTTGGAAGAGCTTAGCCTTCTAACTGGCAGCAATTGGATAAAAGCAATTATTCCTCTCTCTCTCATTAGGACTTTATTTTTCTTTTCTTTTTGTTGTATCAACCTAGAGGCGTGGATGATGGGTTGTGTCGTCAAATTTCGAGGTTGGGGGGCCTGTAGTTTTGTAGTTTTGTGGGTCGCTGTGATGCCATCACTGTTTTTTATATATATATATATATATATATATATATATATAATTAAGTTCCATAGATTGACTCTATGAATGCAAAACTCTATAGTCCCCTATGAGAATACTCTGAATTTAAGCAGTGTAATTGGTGTGATTTCTTTTGGGAAGACATCAGACCTGGCGGCGGGTGAATTGAGGTGGTTTGGCACCGCTTTTAACTGCCATGGCTCAATGCTATGGAATCACGGGAGCTGTAGTTTGCACTCCTTGGCAGAGAAGGCCCAAGACTTTGCAAAACTACATCTCCCACAATTCCATAACACATAGTGGTGTCAAGCTGCATTCATCCTACATGCATCATAAGCAAAAAAAACCTGAAAAAACAATGCTATGGAGCCCCTAGGAGTTGTAGTTTTGCAAGGCCTTGCACCTTCTCTGGCTGGATAGTGATATACTGTTCTAAATAGAATATATATATATATATATATATATATATATATATATATATATATACACACATACACACACACACACACACATACATACACATACACTAGCTGTGTCCTGCCATGTGTTGCTGTGGCATATGGGAATTCTTTGTTAGGTAGGTGGAATAACAGTGAATAGCTTTGTAGCCTGAAAGCCTGGCCATTTTCTTATGTGAATCCTTGTTTGGTGAGCTGGAATAGAAAGGAATAGGCTTGCTGCTTGGAAGGTTAGGTCGTTGCCTTTTAGGGGAATTTTTTTGGGGTGGTAGAATTGTAATGAATAGCCTTGGTGGTTCAAAGCCTGGGTGCTTGCTACCTAGGGAAAATCAGCTTCAGAGTTGTATCACTGTTTCAAAGCCTGGTCGCCTTTTACGAAGGTTAATCTTTTATTGGTCTGGTTGAATTGCACTGAATATCCTTGCAGCTCCAATGTCTGGCTGTATTTATTATTTTGTATTTTATATCTATATTACAAAATATAGAAAACATGGCAATAAGAATAAGAATAGTAGAAGTTCCCGCCCATGGTCCCTGTCCCGAAAAATACTTTGAGTTCCGCGCGCATATGTACATTGCCTGTTGTGGGTTTTGGCCTTTTTTTGGTATTGTGATTGTGTTTTTTGTGTGATTGTGTTGTATCTTACTGGAGGCAGGGATGATGGATTGTGTTGCCAATTTTAGAGTTTGGGGGGTGTTGGGTTTTGTTGTTTTGTAAGTCGCCGTGATGCCAAAAGCCATATATATATATATATATATATATATATATATATATATATATATATATATATTATCAATAATGCAATATAGTAATACAGTAGAGTCTCACGTATCCAACATTCACTTATCCAATGTTCTGGATTATCCAACACAGCCTGCCGTTTAGTAGTCAATGATTTTGTCGTCAATGTTTTCAACACATTGTGATATTTTGGTGCTAAATTTGTAAATACAGTAATTACTACATAGCATTACTGCATATTGAACTACTTTTTCTGTCAAATTTGTTGTATATTTGCTTAGCCAACATTCTGCCAGCCCGTTTATGTTGGATAAGTGAGACTCTACTGTACTAATATATTAAACAGAATTACTACTAACATTTATTATTTATTTATTTATTACAATATTTATATCCCGCCCTTCTCACCCAACAAGGGACTCTGGGTGGCTTACAAAAAACATATATAAAAATTATACAGTGCAATATAAATCAGTTAAAAATTATTATTAACTTACATCAGTATTCATAAAACACATTATAAAATACAGATACAGTAATATATAAGGATATAATGATATCCTGTTTTAAATACAATATAATATATATATTAATAATAATGGAATATAGTAATACTAATATGTTAAATAGAATTACTACTGATAATATATAAATACTATATAATGATATACTATTTTAAATGCAATATATATTAATAATATTGTAATATGGTAATACTAATATATGGAATTACTGCTGATAATATATAATAATATATAATGATATACTGTTTTAAATACAATATATATGAACATTGTTATACAGTAATACTAATATGTTAAATAGAATTATTACTGATATAATATGTAATAATATATATGATATATTGCTTTATTGTACGTATATTTTAAGTTTTAATTTTTTTGATTGTGAGCCACTTTAAGTCTCTGTATGGAGAAATAAAGCGAGGTATAAATAAATAAATATAGCAATATTTATTTATTTATTTATTTATTGCATTTGTATCCCGCTCTTCTCACCCCGAAGGGGACTCAGAGGGGCTTACAAATCAAATGAACGTACAATATGTTATTAGTATTATTATTATATACAATATATTATTATTATTAATATTAACATATTAAATATGTTAATATTCAATATTAACATACTCCACCTTTCTCTCAGTTTGAGATTCAAACCCCGAGTCTGAAAGGTGGGATCTCAGTCAATACTTACCATCATCCTCTTTGGGTTTTAGTCCGAACTTTAGAAATTTCTTTGGGAAGGGAAGGGTTAAAAAAAAAGGGGGCCCTGTCCCTTTAAGAGCCTCCCAGGTGTGTGTATATGTGCCTTCCCATTCACACCTGTTGCGCCTTTTATCCTCCCTCCAATGAGAGCCTGGGAAGCAGGGGTGGGCGTGGCCTCCTTCCTCCAATGAGGTCTTGCCAAAAAAACTCCACTTCCCGGTAAGCTTTGTCTGTGTGTGTTTGGGGCAAGCGCATGCGCAGTGGAGCGGAGCCGTGCCTTCTCTCTCATTGTCTCGGGCAGCTTTTCTCCCTCTCGGACCCGATTGGCCAGGCGGCGCGTCAATCCCGCCTTTCTCTCTCTCTCTCTCTTTCTCTCGCGTAAGCCCCGCCCTTTTTCCCGGGTCTCCCTTTCTTCCCCGCCTGGCGCGCGCCGCTGCTGCTGCTGCTGCTGCATTTGCTGCTGCTGCTGCTGCTTTTGCATTGGCGCTTTTTTGCACCCTTTTTGGGCTGTTTCTCCCGCGCCTTTGGATGCGGAGGGCTGCGCCGCATGGAGGCAGCGCCCCGGGGGCTCCTTTGCCGCCTCTTCTCCCGTCCCTTCCTCCTCCTCCTCCGCTGGGAAAGATGATGAAGTTTCGCTTCCGAAGGCAGGGCCACGACCCGCAGAGGGAGAAGATCAAGCAGGACCTCTTCGCCTTCAACAAGGTAATGGGCAGCAGTAGGCTCCTCTTTTGCAACACCCTCCCCTTGCAACATCTTTTGCCTTGCAACACCATGGGGGGATTTGTGTTGGATTGGGGCCTTGCTTTAGGCGTGCTTTCCTATTTGCCAGCATCCCTTGTAGAAGAAGAACATTTTATTGATGAGCCCTGAGGCCATATCAAAGCACCAAGCCAAACAACCAGGCTTGAAAAGACCTCATTACATTCTATACAAAAAAATTAAATAGAACACTTGTAACAATACAATAAATAAGACATTTGTAACAATACAATAAATAAAAGACTTGATTACATTCTATACAAAAATTAGATAAATACATTCTATACAAAAATTAGATAAAAACACTTGTAACAATACGATAAATAAGACCTGATTACATTCTATACAAAAATTAGATAAAAACACTTGTAACAATACGATAAATAAGACCTGATTACATTCTATACAAAAATTAGATAAAAACACTTGTAACAATACGATAAATAAGACCTGATTACAGTCTATACAAAAATTAGATAAAAACACTTGTAACAAGACAATAAATAAGACCTGATTACATTCTATACAAAAATTAGATAAAAACACTTGTAACAAATACAATAAATAAGACCTGATTACATTCTATACAAAAATTAGATAAAACACTTGCAACAGTACAATAAATAAGACCTGATTACATTCTATACAAAAATTAGATAAAAACACTTGTAACAATACGATAAATAAGACCTGATTACATTCTATACAAAAATTAGATAAAAACACTTGTAACAATACGATAAATAAGACCTGATTACATTCTATACAAAAATTAGATAAAAACACTTATAACAATACGATAAATAAGACCTGATTACATTCTATACAAAAATTAGATAAAACACTTGTAACAAATACGATAAATAAGACCTGATTACATTCTATACAAAAATTAGATAAAAACACTTGTAACAATACAATAAATAAGACCTGATTACATTCTATACAAAAATTAGATAAAAACACTTGTAACAAGACAATAAATAAGACCTGATTACATTCTATACAAAAATTAGATAAAACACTTGTAACAAGACAATAAATAAGACCTGATTATATTCTATACAAAAATTAGATAAAACACTTGTAACAAGACAATAAATAAGACCTGATTACATTCCATACAAAAATTAGATAAAAACACTTGTAACAAGACAATAAATAAGACCTGATTACATTCCATACAAAAATTAGATAAAACACTTGTAACAATATAAGTAGCAATAATAGCAATATAGCAATAATAATAATAATTGCAAAAAACTTGTAACAATACAATAAATAAAAGACCTGATTACAGTCTATACAAAATTAGATAAAACACTTGTAACAAATACAATAAATAAAAGACCTGATTATAGTCTATACAAAAATTAGATAAAACACTTGTAACAAATACAATAAATAAGACCTGATTACACTTTATACAAAAATTAGATAAAAACACTTGTAACAAGACAATAAATAAGACCTGATTACATTCTATACAAAAATGAGATAAAAACACTTGTAACAATACAATAAATAAGACCTGATTACATTCTATACAAAAATTAGATAAAACACTTGTAACAATACAATAAATAAGACCTGATTACATTCTATACAAAAATTAGATAGAAACACTTGTAACAATACAATAACTAAGACCTCATTACAGTCTATACAAAAATTAGATAAAAACACTTGTAACCATACAAATAGCAATATAGCAATAATAATAATAATTGCAAAAAAGACCTGATTACAGTCTATACAAAAATCAGATAAAACACTTGGAACAATACAATAAATAACGCCTGATTACAGTCTATAAAAAAATTAGATAAAACACTCATAACAATACAATAAATAACGCCTGATTACATTCTACACAAAAATTAGATTGAACACTTGTAACAATACAATAAATAAATAAGACCTGATTACATTCGATACAAAAAGATTAGATAAAACACTTGTAACAATACAATAAATAAAAGACCTGATTACATTCTATACAAAAATTAGATAAAACACTTGTAACCATACAATTAATAAAAGACCTGATTACATTCTATACAAAAATTAGAAAAAACACTTGTAACAATACAATAAAGAGCTGATTACATTTTATTCAAAAATTAGAGAAATACATTCTATACAAAAATTAGATAAAAACACTTGTAACAATACAATAAATAAGACCTGATCACATTCTATACAAAAATTAGATTAAACACTTGTAACAATGCAATAAATAAATATGATAAAACTGAATGTATGCATCATATTTCATTGCAGGATCCCCTGTATTACCTCTCCTTCTCTTGCTTTGCTTGGAAAAGCCATAGGGCTGTGCTGGATTGGGGCCTGGCTTGCTTTGGATTTATTATTATTATTATTATTATTATTATTATTTACTACATTTATATTACACCCTTCTCACCCCAAAGGGGACTCAGAGCGGCTTACAAATTAAATTTACATACAATATTATATCATTAGCATAGTCCCAATACTGGCAAATAGTGACCATGTTTGCTATGTACTAATCTTGTTGTGTATCAAATAATAATAATAGCAATAATAATAATAATAATAGCAATAATAATTGCACAAGCCAGCATAGTGATCTTGTTTGCTGTGTACTAATCTTGCTGTGTATAAAATGATGATGGTGATGATGATGATAATAATAATAATAATTGCAAAAGCCAGCATAGTGATCTTGTTTGCTGTGTACTAAACTTGTCATGTATCAAATAATAATAGCAATAATAATAATAATTGCAAAAGCCAGCATAGTGATCTTGTTTGCTGTGTACTAATCTTGTCATGTATCAAATAATAATAGCAATAATAATAATAATTGCAAAAGTCAGCATAGTGATCTCGTTTGCTGTGTACTAATCTTGTCATGTATCAAATAATAATAGCAATAATAATAATAATTGCAAAAGTCAGCATAGTGATCTCGTTTGCTGTGTACTAATCTTGTCATGTATCAAATAATAATAGCAATAATAATAATAATTGCAAAAGCCAGCATAGTGATCTTGTTTGCTGTGTACTAATCTTGTCATGTATCAAATAATAATAGCAATAATAATAATAATTGCAAAAGTCAGCATAGTGATCTCGTTTGCTGTGTACTAATCTTGTCATGTATCAAATAATAATAGCAATAATAATAATAATTGCAAAAGTCAGCATAGTGATCTCGTTTGCTGTGTACTAATCTTGTCATGTATCAAATAATAATAGCAATAATAATAATAATTGCAAAAGTCAGCATAGTGATCTCGTTTGCTGTGTACTAATTTTGTTGTGTATCAAATAATAGCAATAATAATAATAATTGCAAAAGCCAGCATAGTGATCTTGTTTGCTGTGTACTAAACTTGTCATGTATCAAATAATAATAGCAATAATAATAATAATTGCAAAAGCCAGCATAGTGATCTCATTTGCTGTGTACTAATCTTGTTGTGTATCAAATAATAGCAATAATAATAATAATTGCACAAGCCAGCATAGTGATCTTGTTTGCTGTATACTAATCTTGTCATGTATCAAATAATAATAGCAATAATAATAATAATTGCAAAAGCCAGCATAGTGATCTTGCTTGCTGTATACTAATCTTGTCATGTATCAAATAATAATAGCAATAATAATAATAATTGCGAAAGCCAGCATAGTGATCTTGTTTGCTGTGTACTAATCTTGTTGTGTATCAAATAATAGCAATAATAATAATAATTGCAAAAGCCAGCATAATGATCTTGTTTGCTGTGTACTAAACTTGTCATGTATCAAATAATAATAGCAATAATAATAATAATTGCAAAAGCCAGCATAGTGATCTTGTTTGCTGTGTACTAAACTTGTCATGTATCAAATAATAATAGCAATAATAATAATAATTGCAAAAGCCAGCATAGTGATGTTGTTTGCTGTATACTAATCTTGTGTATCAAATAATAATAGCAATAATAATAATTGCAAAAGCCAGCATAGTGATCTTGTTTGCTGTGTACTAAACTTGTCATGTATCAAATAATAATAGCAATAATAATAATAATAATTGCAAAAGCCAGCATAGCGATCTCGTTTGCTGTGTACTAATCTTGTTGTGTATCAAACAATAATAATAATAATAGCAATAATAATGGCACAAGCCAGCATAGTGATCTTGTTTGCTGTGTACTAACCTTGTTGTGTATCAAATGATAATAATAATAATAATTGCAAAGCCAGCATAGTGATGTTGTTTGCTGTGTACTAATCTTGTTGTGTATCAAATGATAATAATAATAATAATAATAATAATAATAATAATAATTGCACAGGCCAGCATAGTGATCTTGTTTGCTGTATACTAATCTTGTTGCATATCAAATAATAATAGCAATAATAATAATAATTGCAAAAGCCAGCATAGTGATCTTGTTTGCTGTGTACTAATCTTGTGTATCAAATGATAATAATAATAATCGCAAAAATCAGCATAGTGAGGGGTGTTGCACCCACATATACACAGAGTATATACTGTATATACTCGAGTATAAGCCTAGTTTTTCCGCCCTTTTTTTAGGGCTGAAAAAGCCCCACTCGGCTTATACTTGGGTGAGGGTCCTGGTTGGCTTATATTTGGGTAAGCTTATACAAGAGAATATATGGTACATTTATTATTTTTCTCTATTATTATTGGTATTATTACAATTATTATCTTACTCTATTATTATTACATTTATTATTGTACTCTATTGTTGCTACTATTACATTTATTTTACTCTATTTTTGTTATTATTATTAATACATTTATTATTTCACTCTGATCTTATTATTTTTATTATGTTTATTATTCTGCTTTATTATTACATGTATTATTTTCCTGTATTTATTTTTATTACATGTATTATTACTCTATTATTATTAAAAGGATACATAAGCACATTGACATTGAAGAAGATGAGAATCATGATTTGATCAGAGTTGGAGAGGCTTATCTTAAATTTGAGCTTGATGTAAATATTCAAAAAACATTTAACCCACTGATGCCTCAATTCAATGCAAATTTGGGGTGTCACAAAGAACCCTAGTAAAAGAAAGACCCCCCAAAAAACCCCAATGTTCTGATTCAATACAACCCCATGGTCCTATTCGAAGCACTCTCCCCAGCCTTGCACCCAGGGCACCCCAAAAACGAGTGCCAAAAAGAGGGTGTGGGTTTGTTTTCCTTGCGCCATCCCTTCCCACGCTCCAAGGGAGAAGCCTTCTCCTTCCTTTATGACGAAAGCATGCCTTTGCATAGGGTTATTATATGCCTTTCCTCCTTTTTTGTCATGCAAGCCAAGCCCTTTTTTCCGGATCATGGTTTTGGAATGCAAGGATCTCCATTCTGCCGATCCCCACTTTCATCTCCCCGATCAGGCCCCGCTTTGAATCTCTCTTCAGAAAGAAAAATTGGCATATACGTACATAAATTAATATTATCTATCTATATATATAAAAGAGTGATGGCATCACGGCAGCGGACAAAACAACAAAAGTAAACACCCCACAGCCTCGAAAATGGACAGCACAACCCCTCATCCATGCCTCTAGGTTGATACAACAAAAAGAAAAGAAAAATAAAGTCCTAATTAGAGGGAGAGGAATAATTGTTTTTATCCTATTGCTGCCAGTTAGAGGGCTAAGCTCCGCTCACTTGGTCTCCTAGCAACCCACTCAGCCCAGGGGACCCTTTACCTTAACTACCACCAATTCCTCAGTACTTTATTTCCCATACCACCATACTTTGCCACAGCAACGCGTGGCCGGGCACAGCTAGTGGATGTATATATGGGTGTGTAAATGCTCCCAATCTTTCTTTAGCACCGTGATTTCGGGTTGCAAGAAATTTTGAAATATATATATATATTCCCAAATCAGGATGCAAAAAAGGGATTGGAGAAATATATAGACTACTAGCTGTGCCCGGCCACGCGTTGCTGTGGCGAAGCATGGTGGTATGGGAAATAAAGTATTGAGGAACTGGTGGTAGTTATAGGTAAAGGGTAAAGGTTTTCTCCTGACTGCACACTGAAGTGGATTATATGGCAGTGTGGAGTCAAGATAATTCAGTTCAAAGCAGATAATATAAGATTATAAATGGGTTATATAGCTGTGTGGAAGGGCCTTGAGTCTGCACTGCCCTATAATCCAGTTCAAATCAGATAATCTGTGGAAGAAGCCTAAGTGAGGCCTAAGTCTGCCTGTCCCCTAACTGAACCCCGGCTGTCCCTTGGCTGAGTTGGTTGCTAGGAGACCCAAGTGGGCAGAGATTAGCCCTCTAAACTGGCAGCAATTAGATAAAAACAATTATTGCTCTCCCTCTAATTAGGACTTTATTTTTCTTTTTGTTGTATCAACCTAGAGGCGTGGATGATGGGTTGTGTTGTCAAATTTCAAGGTTGGGGGGCCTGTAGTTTTGTTGTTTTGTGGGTTGCCGTGATGCCATCACTCTTTTATATATATAGATATGGATATACAGTAGAGTCTCACTAATCCAAGTTAAACGGGCCAGCAGAACGTTGGATAAGCAAATATGTTGGATAAGAAGGAGAGATTAAGGAGAAGCCTGTTAAACATCAAATTAGCTTATGATTTTACAAATTAAGCACCAAAACATCATGTTAGACAACAAATTTGGCAGCAAAAGTAGTTCAATATGCAGTAATGCTACGTGGTAATTACTGTATTTACGAATTTAGCACCAAAATATCACGATGTATTGAAAACATGGACTACAAAAATGCGTTGGATAATCCAGAATGTTGGATAAGCGAATGTTGGATAAGTGAGACTCTACTGTATATATATATTCCCAAATCAGGATGCAAAAAAGGGATTGGAGAAATACATAGACTATATAGATATACAGTAGAGTCTCACTAATCCAAGTTAAACGGGCCGGCAGAAGCTTGGATAAGCGAATATCTTGGATAATAAGGACTGATCAAGGAAAAGCCTATTAAACATCAAATTAGGTTATGATTTTACAAATTAAGCACCAAAACATCATGTTAGACAACAAATTTGACAGAAAAAGTAGTTCAATATGCAGTAATGTTATGTAGTAATTACTGTATTTATGAATTTAGCACCAAAATATCACGATATATTGGAAACATTGACTACAAAAATGCGTTGGATAATCCAGAACATTGGATAAGCGAGTGTTGGATAAGTGAGACTCTACTGTATATAGTCTCTTGCCCTTGCTATAGTGTATGTATGTGTGTGTATATAGAGGCTATATACAGTATATCTGTAAAGTCTCTTGCCCATGCTATAGTATATGTATGTGTATATATGTACCGCTATTTACACCGTGTGTGTGTGTGTGTGTGTATATATATATATATATATATAGTCTCTTGCCCTCACTATAGTGTATGTATGTGTGTATATAGAGACTATATATATCTATATAGTCTCTTCTCCATGCTATAATATATGTATGCGTGTATATATATATAGACCATATATACGTATATATCTGTATAGTCTCTTGCCCTCACTATAGTGTATGTGTGTGTATATATGGACTATATGTATACTCTGCCCTCACTATAGTGTATGTATGTGTGTGTATAGAGACTATATATATCTATATAGTCTCTTCCCCATGCTGTAGTATACGTATGTGTGTATATATAGACCATACGTGTGTGTCTTGCCCTCACTATAGCGTATGTGTGTGTATATATGGACTATATGTATACTCTGCCCTCGCTATAGTGTATGTGTGTGTATATATGGACTATATGTATACTCTGCCCTCACTATAGTGTATGTATGTGTGTGTATAGAGACTATATATATCTATATAGTCTCTTGCCCATGCTATAGTATACGTATGTGTGTATATATAGACCATACGTGTGTGTCTTGCCCTCACTATAGCGTATGTGTGTGTATATATGGACTATATGTATACTCTGCCCTCGCTATAGTATACGTATGTGTGTATATATAGACCATACGTGTGTGTCTTGCCCTCACTATAGCGTATGTGTGTGTATATATGGACTATATGTATACTCTGCCCTCGCTATAGTGTATGTATGTGTGTGTATAGAGACTATATATATCTATATAGTCTCTTCCCCATGCTGTAGTATATGTATGCGTGTATATATATAGACCATATATATATCTGTATAGTCTCTTGCCCTCACTATAGTGTGTGTGTATATATGGACTATATGTATACTCTGCCCTTGCTATAGCGTATGTATGTGTGTATATAGTCTCTATATAGTCTATAGCCTCTTCGTATAGTCTTTTATTTATAATCTATCTATATATATATATAGTTTGTATACATTGTATGTGTGTAGTTTATATATATATAGTTGTATAGTTTATACAATGTGTGTGTGTGTCTATATAGTCACTCTAGTCAATATATAGAGTGTGTATATTGACTATATATAATCAGTCTCTATCTGGTCTGTACATATAGTCTATTATATATAATATGTATAGTTTTTTCATATATAGTTATATAGTCCCTATATAGTTTGTGTGTAGACTATATTAATAGTCTCTATATATATCTCTCTCCCAATCTCTCGTTTGCATTCTGATTTGGGAATGTATTTCCTAAGTCCTCTAGTATTCTTGGACCAGAAGTTCAACCAGATGTGTCCTCTCTAGGCATTTTCTAGGTCCTTCCTTATGATTTGATGGTATTTTTTGAGCCTGAATCCCTTCACTTGCATCGGATCCGGGTATCCGTATAAAGTCCGGGAAAATAAACCCTGCTACGATCCAACCCTGTAGTCGGAATAGGTGGAAAGAAAGCTATCTGATGGAAAAGGGACTCTGTTCTGTTTAACTATCCTTTCCAAACTAAACAAAACTTTTGCTGCCAAAGTTCAAAACATGTTCTTCTTTTGAAAATAAAATAAAATTGCATCAGCAATTTGGGATGCATCCAGCTTCAGAAAACTCTGTGCATTGCTTTTATCTTCTGCATTATGGGGTTTTGGAAAAAAAAATGCAGGCAGAAATTCTGCACGAAAAGGCATTTCCAAGACATTGCATTCAGTGCAGATTGACTATACTTGAATAATAATAACAACAACAACAATTACCAGTCTCGTCCTGCATTGATTTTATACTATGGATTCCTGGGGGTTGTGGGATTTTGAAAAAAATTGCAGGCAGAAATTCTGCATGAAAAGGCATTCCCAAGACATTGCATTCAGTGCAGATTGACTATACTTGAATAATAATAATAACAACAACAACAATTACCAGTCTAGTTCTGCATTGACTTTATACTATGGATTCCTGGGGGTTGTGGGATTTTGAAAAAAAAATGCAGGCAGAAATTCTGCACGAAAAGGCATTCCCAAGACATTGCATTCAGTGCAGATTGACTATCTTCTAGCTATTCTATCTATATATATATAAAAGAGTGATGGAATCCTGGCGACCGCCAAAACAACAAAACTAAACACCCCACAACCTCAAAAATTGACAACACAACCCCTCATCCATGCCTCTAGGTTGATACAACAAAAAGATAAGAAAAATAAAGTCCTAATTAGAGGGAGAGGAATAATTGTTTTTATCCAATTGCTGCCAGTTAGAAGGCTAAGCTCCGCCCACTTGGTCTCCTAGCAACCCACTCGGCCCAGGGGATAGGCAGAGTTAGGCGTCACTTAGGCCTCTTCCACACTGCCTATAAAATACAGATTATCAGATTTTAACTGGATTATGTGGCAGTGTAGACTCAAGGCCCTTCCACACAGCTATATAACCCATATAATCTTATATATTATCTACTTTAACTGGATTATCTGGACTCCACACCTTTACCCTTTACCTTAACTACCACCAATTCCTCAATACTTTATTTCCCATACCACCAGACTTTGCCACAGCAACGAGTGGCCGGGCACAGCTAGTACTTGAATAATAATAATAATAATAATAATAATAATAATAATAACAACAACAACAATAATGACCAGTCTCGTCCTGCATTGACTTTATACTATGGATCCCTGTGGGTTGTAGCTTTTCAAGATTTTTTTTTTTTTTTTGCTTTCTGTGTCCATTGAGCCCATGGAGATCTTGGGATATCTATATATATAAAAGGGTAATGAAATTTCGGCCTAGGACAAAACAACAAAACTACACATCCCAGAAACACTAAACTTGGCAGCACAACCCCTCATCCATGCCTCTACGTTCATACAACAAAAAGAAAAGAAAAATAAAGTCCTAATTAGAGGGAGAGGAAGAATTGTTTTTATCCAATTGCTACCAGTTAGAAAGCTAAGCTCCGCCCACTTGGTCTCCTAGCAACCCACTCAGCCCACCCAGCCTCTGAATAATAATAATAATAATAATAATAATAATAATAATAATAATAATAATAATAATACAATCCTAAGGTTAGCAGATACCCCTAAGGATCATCCAGTTCAATTTCCTTATATCATGCAGGAGGACACAATCCAGCCACTCCTGACAGATGGCCATCCAATATCTGCACAATAATAATACACATCGAATCATAGCATCAGACAGTTAGGAGACACCCCTAAAGGCCATCCAGTCCAACCCAACTCTGCCATTGGACAATACAATCCAAACACTCCCAACAGATGGCCAGCCAGCCTCTAAATAATAATAATAATAATAACAATAATATAATACAATCCTAACGTTAGCAGATACCCCTAAGGATCATCCAGTTCAATTTCCTTATATCATGCAGGAGGACACAATCCAACCACTCCTGACAGATGGCCATCCAGTCTCAACAAGTTCTCACGACCACCACCAGACAACACCACAGCAACGCGTGGCCAGGCACAGCTAGTAATATAAATAATGGAAAGAAATAATATTAATAATGATAATATTTAAATTATCTTGCATCAACCAATCTCCATGGATTCATGGAGAGCCTGCTGCAATTAACTTGCATTGAGATGGGTTGCTTTTTATCTCTTTTTCTGGACCGGATTTCAGTCTTTCCAGGTGCAGATGTCAGGGAGGCCACTCCACCCTTGGGTGTCCTTTTTTGGGTGGTCTTCCGTGGGTGGGTTGGAATCGGAGCAGAATCTGGAAACTATCAGCATTTGACAATACACACACATATATATATATATTTCCCTGCTTTCTTGCTCCACTGGCGTTGGTCCCGAGTTGGAATTGGCTGAAAAGCTTCAATTGGCTGAAGCAAGTTACTGAAGGAGGCCTATTTCTTTATTTTCTTTATCTCTTCGGCCAAGTTTTTTTTAATCCTTCTTGATTAATAAAAGAAATCCCACAGTGCCCTGAAGTGGGAAGAGAACCGGTATGGGTTGAGTTGGCCACAAAAGCTTCATAAGAAATCCAAAAGTTGGGTGGGACCCCCAAGGGTCATCTAGTCCAACCCCCTTCTATGTAGTTCAAAAGCTTCATAAGAAATCCAAAAGTTGGGTGGGACCTCCAAGGGTCATCTAGTCCAACCCCCTTCTATGTAGTTCAAAAGCTTCATAAGACATCCAAAAGTTGAGTGGGACCCCCAAGGGTCATCTAGTCCAACCCCCTTCCATGTAGTTCAAAAGCTTCATAAGACATCCAAAAGTTGGGTGGGACCCCCAAGGGTCATCTAGTCCAACCCCTTCCATGTAGTTCAAAAGCTTCATAAGACATCCAAAAGTTGGGTGGGACCTCCAAGGGTCATCTAGTCCAACCCATTTCCATGCAGTTCAAAAGCTTCATAAGACATCCAAAAAATTGGGTGGGACCCCCCCAAGGGTCATCTAGTCCAACCCCTCCCAAGGGTCATCTAGTCCAACCCCCTTCTATGTAGTTCAAAAGCTTCATAAGACATCCAAAAGTTGGGTGGGACCTCCAAGGGTCATCTAGTCCAACCCCTCCCAAGGGTCATCTAGTCCAACCCCCTTCTATGTAGTTCAAAAGCTTCATAAGACATCCAAAAAATTGGGTGGGACCCCCCCAAGGGTCATCTAGTCCAACCCCCTTCTATGTAGTTCAAAAGCTTCATAAGACATCCAAAAGTTGAGTGGGACCTCCAAGGGTCATCTAGTCCAACCCCCTTCCATGCAGTTCAAAAGCTTCATAAGACATCCAAAAGTTGGGTGGGACCTCCAAGGGTCATCTAGTCCAACCCCCTTCCATGCAGTTCAAAAGCTTCATAAGACATCCAAAAGTTGAGTGGGACCTCCAAGGGTCATCTAGTCCAACCCCTTTCCATGCAGTTCAAAAGCTTCATAAGAAATCCAAAAGTTGGGTGGGACCCCCAAGGGTCATCTAGTCCAACCCCCTTCTATGTAGTTCAAAAGCTTCATAAGACATCCAAAAGTTGGGTGGGACCCCCAAGGGTCATCTAGTCCAACCCCCTTCCATGTAGTTCAAAAGCTTCATAAGACATCCAAAAGTTGGGTGGGACCCCCAAGGGTCATCTAGTCCAACCCCTTCCATGTAGTTCAAAAGCTTCATAAGAAATCCAAAAGTTGGGTGGGACCCCCAAGGGTCATCTAGTCCAACCCCCTTCCATGCAGTTCAAAAGCTTCATAAGACATCCAAAAGTTGAGTGGGACCCCCAAGGGTCATCTAGTCCAACCCCCTTCCATGTAGTTCAAAAGCTTCATAAGACATCCAAAAATTGGGTGGGACCCCCCCAAGGGTCATCTAGTCCAACCCCCTTCTATGTAGTTCAAAAGCTTCATAAGACATCCAAAAGTTGGGTGGGACCTCCAAGGGTCATCTAGTCCAACCCCCTTCCATGCAGTTCAAAAGCTTCATAAGACATCCAAAAGTTGGGTGGGACCCCCAAGGGTCATCTAGTCCAACCCCTTTCCATGCAGTTCAAAAGCTTCATAAGAAATCCAAAAGTTGGGTGGGACCCCCAAGGGTCATCTAGTCCAACCCCCTTCCATGCAGTTCAAAAGCTTCATAAGAAATCCAAAAGTTGGGTGGGACCCCCAAGGGTCATCTAGTCCAACCCCCTTCCATGCAGTTCAAAAGCTTCATAAGACATCCAAAAGTTGGGTGGGACCCCCAAGGGTCATCTAGTCCAACCCCCTTCCATGTAGTTCAAAAGCTTCGTAAGAAATCCAAAAGTTGGGTGGGACCCCCAAGGGTCATCTAGTCCAACCCCCTTCCATGTCGTTCAAAAGCTTCATAAGAAATCCAAAAGTTGGGTGGGACCCCCAAGGGTCATCTAGTCCAACCCCCTTCCATGTAGTTCAAAAGCTTCATAAGACATCCAAAAGTTGGGTGGGACCTCCAAGGGTCATCTAGTCCAACCCATTTCCATGCAGTTCAAAAGCTTCATAAGACATCCAAAAAATTGGGTGGGACCCCCCCAAGGGTCATCTAGTCCAACCCCCTTCTATGTAGTTCAAAAGCTTCATAAGACATCCAAAAAATTGGGTGGGACCCCCCCAAGGGTCATCTAGTCCAACCCCCTTCTATGTAGTTCAAAAGCTTCATAAGACATCCAAAAGTTGGGTGGGACCTCCAAGGGTCATCTAGTCCAACCCCTTTCCATGCAGTTCAAAAGCTTCATAAGAAATCCAAAAGTTGGGTGGGACCCCCAAGGGTCATCTAGTCCAACCCCCTTCCATGTAGTTCAAAAGCTTCATAAGACATCCAAAAGTTGGGTGGGACCTCCAAGGGTCATCTAGTCCAACCCATTTCCATGCAGTTCAAAAGCTTCATAAGACATCCAAAAAATTGGGTGGGACCCCCCCAAGGGTCATCTAGTCCAACCCCCTTCTATGTAGTTCAAAAGCTTCATAAGAAATCCAAAAGTTGGGTGGGACCTCCAAGGGTCATCTAGTCCAACCCCCTTCCATGTAGTTCAAAAGCTTCATAAGACATCCAAAAGTTGGGTGGGACCCCCCCAAGGGTCATCTAGTCCAACCCCCTTCTATGTAGTTCAAAAGCTTCATAAGACATCCAAAAGTTGGGTGGGACCTCCAAGGGTCATCTAGTCCAACCCCCTTCCATGCAGTTCAAAAGCTTCATAAGACATCCAAAAGTTGGGTGGGACCCCCAAGGGTCATCTAGTCCAACCCCTTTCCATGCAGTTCAAAAGCTTCATAAGAAATCCAAAAGTTGGGTGGGACCCCCAAGGGTCATCTAGTCCAACCCCCTTCCATGTAGTTCAAAAGCTTCATAAGAAATCCAAAAGTTGGGTGGGACCCCCAAGGGTCATCTAGTCCAACCCCCTTCCATGTAGTTCAAAAGCTTCATAAGAAATCCAAAAGTTGGGTGGGACCTCCAAGGGTCATCTAGTCCAACCCCTTCCCATGCAGTTCAAAAGCTTCATAAGAAATCCAAGCTTTGATTCATAGGGTTGGTTGGGATCCTAAGTATAGTATAAATAAATAAGTAAATATATTAGTAGCATTAGTAGTAGTAGTAGTCGTCGTGGTGAGTAATTATTATTTATCCTTGTTAATTATTATTTATTATTGTTATTTCAAGTACACACAGCAGTTGTGTTGACTCATGTTTTCTCTCCTCTCTGTGCAGACGGTGGAGCATGGCTTCCCCAACCAGCCCAGCTCCTTGGCCTTCGACCCCAAGTTGTGCATCATGGCCATTGGGACAAAATCCGGGGCCGTCAAAATGTATCCTTTTTTACTTTTAATTTGGCAGGATTTGGGGCAAAACTTTGGTGGAAGAGAAAGGTAAGAGCCCTGGATTATCATATTGGCGGATCATTGCATTGGTGGATGAGGGCCATTGCACTGTCCAGTCATTGCATTGGAGAGTTGTTGCATTGGCAGGTCATTGCATTGGAGGGTTATTAAATTGGCTGGTTATTGTATTGGCAGATCATTGCATTGGCCAGTCATTGCGTTGGAGGGTTATTGCATTGGCTGCTCATTGAACTGTAGGAATAGTGCATTGGTAGGTCATTGCATTGGAGGATTATTACACTGGCTGGTTGTTGTATTGGCGGATCATTGCATTGGTAGATGAGGGCCATTGCATTGGCCAGTGATTGCGTTGGAAGGTTATTACATTGGCTGGCTATTGTACTGGCGGATCATTGCATTGGCAAGTTATTGCATTGGCCTGTCATTGCATTGTAGGAATAGTGCATTGGAGGGCTATTACATTGGCTGGTCATTGCATTGGAGGATTATTGCATTGGATGGTCATTGCTTTGGTGAATCATTGCATTGGAGGATTATTGCATTGGACGATCATTGCTTTGGCGGATCATTGCATTGGAGGGATTTTGCATTGGAGGATTATTGCATTGGCAGGTTTTTACATTGGCCAGTAATTACATTGGAGGATTATTGCATTGGCCGGTCATTGCATTGGCGGATCATAACATTGGAAGGTTATTATATTGGCCTGTCATTGAATTGGAGGGTCAATGCATTAGAGACTTATTACATTGACCGGTCATTGCATTGGAGGATAATTGCATTGGCCGGTCATTTCATTGTAGGAAAAGTGCATTGGAGGGTTATTACATTGGCTGGTTTTTGTATTGGCGGATTATTGCATTGGAGGGATTTTGCATTGCCGGATCATTACATTGAAAGGATATTATATTGGCCGGTCATTGAATTGGAGGGTCATTGCATTAGAGACTTATTACATTGACCGGTCATTGCCTTGGTGGGATTTTGCATTGGCCGGTCATTTCATTGTAGGAATAGTGCATTGCAGGGTTATTACATTGGCTGGTTTTGTATTGGCGGATTATTGCATTGGAGGGATTTTGCATTGCCGGATCATTACATTGAAAGGATATTATATTGGCCGGTCATTGAATTGGAGGGTCATTGCATTAGAGACTTATTACATTGACCGGTCATTGCCTTGGTGGGATTTTGCATTGGCCGGTCATTTCATTGTAGGAATAGTGCATTGCAGGGTTATTACATTGGCTGGTTTTGTATTGGCGGATTATTGCATTGGAGGGATTTTGCATTGCCGGATCATTACATTGAAAGGATATTATATTGGCCGGTCATTGAATTGGAGAGTTATTGCATTGGAGACTTGTTACATTGACCAGTCATTGCCTTGGAGGGTTATTGTATTGGCGGATCATTGCATTGGAAGGTTATTATTGCATTGGCCTATCATTACCGTGATTCCCAAACTCTCATCTTCCCCATGTTTTGGACTCCAACTCCCATAATCCTCAGCCTTTTTGGCCAATGAATAGAGATTCTGTGAGCTGAGATCCGAAGCACCTGGGAGGTTAAAATTCGGGAAACATTATATTATTATATTGGTAGATCATTGCATTAATGATGGGTCATTGACTCTGTTTAAATTAGATTCCTTTTTTGCATTGTGATATCTCTGTGCAAATAAAAATACTCATTTCCTAATTATTAGGCTCTTGGCTGACACTTGACACTAAAAAAATATAATTTCCGGAAATGAATGCAGCCGCACCTTTAAGACTAACCGGTTTTTATCTTTGCATGAGCTTTCGGGGATGATATCTTTCTCCTTCTTGGAATGATAATAAATGTTTGGAAACAATGCATATTTGGGATGCCGTAGGAGTAGGAATGTCAATAGAGGATGCAAATGGTGTCGATTGATTTCCAAAGGATACAGGTCTTTCGAGTCTTGGTTTTTGGGAGTTGTAGTTCAATAAGGTCTTTGTAATTATATTATAATCTAAGCCTTTCTTTTTAGGGCTGGAGAGTTTGGAATCTGAGCTATGCAAGTGTCCTTTTCCAAGCAAAACACAAGCGAAGTGCTAGAAGTTTATTCGTCTTGGCTTCTGGATAGTGAGTTTTGCGGGTTATCTCAGTAATCCATATAATGACCAGGAAAACCGGTTTAATCCCAATAGTGTGATCATATGGTTTCTATTTGGATTTAGAGCAAAGGGAGAGATTTGAACCCGGTTTCTTGATCTTGTTTGCAAAATAAGTATTGTCCAATGCGGAAATGGACAGTTTTGATTCCCATGGCCAGATGGGGAATTTGGGGCATTGTAGTCCAAAATGGTCCAGAAATATTATTTTATTATATATTACTGAATCTCACTCATGGGAGAAAAGCGAGATGATGATGATGATCATGACAATGACAATGTATATTTTTGCATGATGCTATTATGTACTATTATTATACAATCTATATATATAAAAGAGTGATGGCATCACGGCGACCCACAAAACAACAAAACTACAGGCCCCCCAACCTCGAAATTTGACAACACAACCCATCATCCACGGCTCTAAGTTGATACAACAAAAAGAAAAGAAAAAATAAAGTCCTAATTAGAGAGAAAGGAATAATTGCTTTTATCCAATTGCTGCCAGTTAGAAGGCTAAGCTCCTCCAACTTGGTCTCCTAGCAACCCAATAAAAATAATAAAAAACACTAAAAATAATTAAAAACACTAAAAAATTAATACAATAAAATACTGTAATAACAGAAAATAACTAAAAATAATACAAGAAAAAAATAAAATATAATAAATAAAAAGATAACTTACAATAAAATTAATAAAAAAAATACAAATAACGTCAAATAAAAATTACACAACAATTTTTAACCAATACTACCACCACTTTGCCACAGCAACGCGTGGCCGGGCACAGCTAGTAATATATACAGTTACTGTATATGCTCGAGTATAAGCCTAGTTTTTCAGCCCTTTTTTAAGACTAAAAAAAACCCCTTGGCTTATATTTGGGTCAGCTTATACTCAAGAATATATGGTACATTTATTATTTTTCTCTATTATTGTTGCTACTATTACATTTATTTTACTCTATTTTATTATTATTATTAATACATTTATTATTTCACTCTGATCTTAGTATTATTATTGCATTTGTTATTTTACTCTACTTATTATTACATGTATTATTTTCCTGTATTTATTATTATTATTACATGTATTATTTTCCTGTATTTATTATTATTATTACATGTATTATTTTCCTGTATTTATTATTATTATTACATGTATTATTTTACACTATTATTATTAAAAGGATACATAAGCACATTTACATTGAAGAAGATGAGACTTGGACAGTCTTATCTTAAATTTGAGCTTTATGTAAATATTCAAAAACATTTAACCTACGGATGCTTCAATTAATGAGATTTTATTGGTATCTATTTTTATTTCTGAAAATTACCACCCTCGGCTTATACTGGTGTCAATGTTTTCCCAGTTTTTTTGTGGTAAAATTAGGTGCCTCGGCTTATATTCGGGTTGGCTTATACTCGAGTATATACAGCAATGTAATTTTATTGGTATCTCGGCTTATACTGGAGTCAATGTTTTCCCAGTTTTTTTGTGGTAAAATTAGGTGCCTCGGCTTATATTTGGGTCGGCTTATACTTGAGTATATATGGTAATTGTATTTTATTGTGAAATGAAAACAATGGAAGGTTAAAATGCCTGCTCTTACTAAGGCATTCAAATCTTTCATTATTATTATTTTTTGCATTTTAATTTTATTATTATTATTTGGAAATATTTGTCTTTCCACCTCTCTAAGTGAAATATAATGCAGCGTGTTGAAATCCAAGCAGCCTTTTTTGGTGCTTGGGATGTTTTCCTTGCTGCATAGCAACCGGGAACCTTGTCTTTGCAAATACTAATAGCAATAACAGTAGTAATTATTTCTAAAAGAGGCCTTTTGCAGGGAATTTCGGCCCCTTTTCACAACGTTGCCAGGGCTTTTGCTGGGAGACGTAGTTGCCATGGAGTTGGGAGGTGATGCCAGAAAAACCCTCCTGGCCTCTGGCTTCCTTCCCGGTGGCAGACTCTAGTTCCCATCCAGTTACCTTTTCTTCACTTTGGATCAACTGCAACTCCCATCATCCCCACCTCTAGTATCAACCCCTTTCAGGGTTGCATTTTTGGGAGGACGATGGTTCTATGAGTCGAAAATCATGCAATTGACGGCAGGCTCGCACACTCTTTTACCGTTTCCAGGGGATGATGGGAGCTACAGCCCATCATATCTGCAGTGAGTCAGAAAAATTGCAGGATATTATTATTATTATTATTATAAAAGCAGTTCAGTACACGGTAATGTTATGGAATAATTACTGTATTTACGAATTTAGCACCAAAATATCATGATATATTGAAAACATTGACTACAAAAATAGCTTGGATAATCCAGAACGTTGGATAAGCGAGTGTTGTATAAGTGAGACTCTACTGTAGTACATAATAACAACATCATGCATTGGATAATCCAGCATGTTGGATAAGCGAAGGTTGGATAAGCGAGAGACTACTGAAAAATAATAATAATAGTAATAGTAATAATAGTAATGTAATAATAATACAGTAGAGTCTCACTTATCCAACATAAACGGGCCGGCAGAATGTTGGATAAGCGAATATATTGGATAATAAGGAGGCATTAAGGAAAAGCCTATTAAACATCAAATTAGGCTATGATTTTACAAATTAAGCACCAAAACATAATGTTATACAACAAATTTGGCAGAAAATGTAGTTCAATACACAGTAATACTATGTAGTAATGACTATATTTACGAATTCAGCACCAAAATATCACGATGTATTGAAAACATTGACTACAAAAATGGCTTGGATTATCCAGAGGCTTGGATAAGCGAGGCTTGGATAAGTGAGACTCTACTGTATTTAAAAAGTAGTTCAATACGCAGTAATGCTATGTAGTAATTACTGTATTTACGAATTTAGCACCAAAATATCACGATGGATTGAAAACATTGACTACAAACATGCGTTGGATAATCCAGAATGTTGGATAAGCGAGACTCTATTGTATTTATATGTGCATATACATATTAGATATGTATTGCTATCTATACAGGTGTGTGTTCATGAGTGTTTATATATTATCTATTGGGTTGCATGTACAGTAGAGTCTCATTTATCCAACATAAACGGGCCGACAGAACGTTGGATAAGCGAAAATGTTGGAAAATAAGGACAGATTAAAGAAAAGCCCTTTAAACGTCAAATTACATTATTATCTTACAAATTAAGCACCAAAACATCAAGTTTTACAACAAATCGACAGAAAAAGCAGTTCAATATGGCTTATACTCGAGTATATACGGTAATTTTATTGGTATCTCGGCTTATACTGGAGTCAATGTTTTCCCAGTTTTTTTGTGGTAAAATTAGGTGCCTTGGCTTATATTCGGGTTGGCTTATACTCGAGTATATACAGTAATTTTATTGGTATCTCGGCTTATACTGGAGTCAATGTTTTCCCAGTTTTTTTGTTGTAAAATTAGGTGCCTTGGCTTATATTTGGGTCGGCTTATACTCGAGTATATACAGCAATGTAATTTTATTGGTATCTTGGCTTATACTGGAGTCAATGTTTTCCCAGTTTTTTTGTGGTAAAATTAGGTGCCTTGGCTTATATTCGGGTTGGCTTATACTCGAGTATATACAGTAATTTTATTGGTATCTCGGCTTATACTGGAGTCAATGTTTTCCCAGTTTTTTTGTGATAAAATTAGGTGCCTCGGCTCATATTTGGGTCGGCTTATACTCGAGTATATACAGCAATGTAATTTTATTGGTATCTCGGCTTATACTGGAGTCAATGTTTTCCCAGTTTTTTTGTGGTAAAATTAGGTGCCTTGGCTTATATTCGGGTTGGCTTATACTCGAGTATATACAGCAATGTAATTTTATTGGTATCTTGGCTTATACTGGAGTCAATGTTTTCCCAGTTTTTTTGTTGTAAAATTAGGTGCCTTGGCTTATATTTGGGTCGGCTTATACTCGAGTATATACAGCAATGTAATTTTATTGGTATCTTGGCTTATACTGGAGTCAATGTTTTCCCAGTTTTTTTGTGATAAAATTAGGTGCCTCGGCTCATATTTGGGTCGGCTTATACTCGAGTATATACAGCAATGTAATTTTATTGGTATCTTGGCTTATACTGGAGTCAATGTTTTCCCAGTTTTTTTGTTGTAAAATTAGGTGCCTTGGCTTATATTTGGGTCGGCTTATACTCGAGTATATACAGCAATGTAATTTTATTGGTATCTTGGATTATACTGGAGTCAATGTTTTCCCAGTTTTTTTGTTGTAAAATTAGGTGCCTTGGCTTATATTTGGGTCGGCTTATACTCGAGTATATACAGCAATGTAATTTTATTGGTATCTTGGCTTATACTGGAGTCAATGTTTTCCCAGTTTTTTTGTGATAAAATTAGGTGCCTCGGCTCATATTTGCGTCGGCTTATACTCGAGTATATACAGCAATGTAATTTTATTGGTATCTTGGATTATACTGGAGTCAATGTTTTCCCAGTTTTTTTGTTGTAAAATTAGGTGCCTTGGCTTATATTTGGGTCGGCTTATACTCGAGTATATACAGCAATGTAATTTTATTGGTATCTTGGCTTATACTGGAGTCAATGTTTTCCCAGTTTTTTTGTGATAAAATTAGGTGCCTCGGCTTATATTCGGGTCGGCTTATACTCGAGTATATACAGCAATGTAATTTTTTTGGTATCTCGGCTTATACTGGAGTTAATGTTTTCCCAGTTTTTTTGTTGTAAAATTAGGTGCCTTGGCTTATATTTGGGTCGGCTTATACTCGAGTATATGCAGCAATGTAATTTTATTGGTATCTCGGCTTATACTGGAGTCAATGTTTTCCCAGTTTTTTGGTGGTAAAATTAGGTGCCTTGGTTTATATTCGGGTCGGCTTATACTCGAGTATATACAGCAATGTAATTTTATTGGTATCTCGGCTTATACTGGAGTCAATGTTTTCCCAGTTTTTTTGTGGTAAAATTAGGTGCCTTGGTTTATATTCGGGTTGGTTTATACTCAAGTATATATGGTAATTTTATTCGTATCTCGGCTTATACTGGAGTCAATGTTTTCCCAGTTTTTTTGTGATAAAATTAGGTGCCTCGGCTTATATTCGGGTTGGCTTATACTCGAGTATATATGGTAATTGTGTCTCAATCAGGATAAAAATGCCAAGCTATGGGAAATCAAGCCTTTGGAGGGGATTCTGGTGTTTGTAGTCTGGAGATGGTTTTGTTTTTAATCTCGGAGGGCGTTGCATTCCTTTTCCCTTGTGCTTTCCCCCCGCAGCCATTTGCATAACAACAATAAGAGTGGGGAAAAAACAAAACAACACAAACACACCCCGCTCCAGTGGGTTAATTGCCTTGACTTAATGAGCCTCTCCTCCAATTAGCAGCCTTTGATGGGCAGGAATGTGAGAAATGCAGCCGAGCAGGACTCTCTGTTTTGGTTGAGCTCAGCGTGGCTCGGCAGGTTGGCTTTTGAGTCCGAGGCTGAGAGAGTGTGACTCCCCAATGCCACTCAATGGGCTTCTATAAGGGTCCCCATGCTCAAATAATCCATGAGCCACATGGGCTCCATAGAGTTTTCATATACGCATGTGTGTATATATGTGTGTGCGTATATGTTTTATAGGTGTGTGTATATATACACACACACACACACACACACACACTAGCTGTGCCCGGCCACGCGTTGCTGTGGCTAGGACTTTATTTTTCTTTTCTTTTTGTTGTAGGAACCTAGAGGCGTGGATGAGAGGTTGTGCTGTCAATTTTCAAGGTTGTGAGGTGTTTAGTTTAGTTGTTTTGTCCGGTGCCGGGATTCCATTACCCTTTTATATATATAGATATAGCTACAGATAGTGTGTGTGTTTGTGAGTGTGTTTATGAGACTGCATGTGTGCGTCTATAGATGTATTTCTATACAACATATACATAAACGCATACAGTAGAGTCTCACTTATCCAACGTTCTGGATTATCCAACGCATTTTTGTAGTCATTGTTTTCAATGCATCGTGATATTTTGGTGCTAAATTCGTAAATACAGTAATTACAGTAGAGTCTCACTTATCCAACATTCACTTATCCAACGTTCTGGATTATCCAACGCATTTTTGTAGTCAATGTTTTCAATATATCGTGATATTTTGGTGCTAAATTCGTAAATACAGTAATTACAGTAGAGTCTCACTTATCCAACGTTCTGGATTATCCAACGCATTCTTGTAGTCAATGTTTTCAATATATCGTGATATTTTGGTGCTAAATTCGTAAATACAGTAATTACAGTAGAGTCTCACTTATCCAACATTCACTTATCCAACGTTCTGGATTATCCAACGCATTTTTGTAGTCATTGTTTTCAATGCAACGTGATATTTTGGTGCTAAATTCGTAAATATAGTAATTACAGTAGTGTCTCACTTATCCAACACTCATTTATCCAACGTTCTGGATTGTCCAACGCATTTTTGTAGTCATTGTTTTCAATGCATCGTGATATTTTGGTGCTAAATTCGTAAATACAGTAATTACAGTAGAGTCTCACTTATCCAACATTCGCTTATCCAACGTTCTGGATTATCCAACGCATTTTTGTAGTCATTGTTTTCAATGCATCGTGATATTTTGGTGCTAAATTCGTAAATACAGTAATTACAGTAGAGTCTCACTTATCCAACATTCACTTATCCAACGTTCTGGATTATCCAACGCATTTTTGTAGTCAATGTTTTCAATACATCATGATATTTTGGTGCTAAATTCGTAAATACAGTAATTACTACATAGCATTACTGCGTATTGAACTACCTTTTCTGTCAAATTTGTTGTATAACATGATGTTTTGGTGCTTCATTTGTAAAATCATAACCTAATTTGATGTTTAATAGGCTTTTCCTTAATCTCTCCTTATTATCCAAGATATTCGCTTATCCAACGTTTACGAATTTAGCACCATAATATCATGATGTTTTGAAAACATTGACTACAAAAATGCCTTGGATAATTCAGAACGTTGGATAAGTGAGTAGTGGATAAGTGAGACTCTACTTTATTGTGAGTGTATGTTTTATAGATGTGTGTGTGTGTGTGTATGGCTATGTATATGTGTTTGTGTGTGTATATCTGTATATGACTGTGTGTGTATATATATATATGTATGTTTCTCTGTGTATATGTATGGCTATGTATATATGTATGTGACTGTATGTATGTGTATATATATACATGTGTGTGCATGTATGTATTTGTTTGTGTTTATGGTCGTGTTGTGGATCTGTGCAAGTTGTCATCGAAATGACCTGGGTTTTGTTTAAAAAGCAAGCAATATATACATATTCTAGCTGTGCCCGGCCACGCGTTGCTGTGGCAAAGTGGTGGTGGTATTGGTTAAAAATTGTTGTGTAATTTTTATTTGACGTTATTTATATTTTTAAATTAATTTTATTGTAAGTTATCTTTTTATTTATTATATTTTATTATTTTCTTGTATAATTTTTAGTTATTTTTTGTTATTATGGTATTTTATTGTATTAATTTTTTAGTGTTTTTAATTATTTTTTAGTGTTTTTTATTATTTTTTATTGGGTTGCTAGGAGACCAAGTTGGAGGAGCTTAGCCTTCTAACTGGCAGCAATTGGATAAAAGCAATTATTCCTCTCTCTCTAATTAGGACTTTATTTTTCTTTTCTTTTTGTTGTATCAACCTAGAGCCGTGGATGATGGGTTGTGTCGTCAAATTTCGAGGTTGGGGGGCCTGTAGTTTTGTTGTTTTGTGGGTCGCCATAACTCTTATATATATATAGATATATATTGTATATGTTTATCACATAAACTTGAAAGGAATGCATCTGCACCTTTAAGACTAACTGGTTTTTATTTTTGCATGCGCTTTCATGGATATCAATCTGATAATAAATGCTTGGAAGTAATGCAGGTTTGGACAGCGGTGGGAAGAGGAATGTTATAGAAAAGGATGGATGCAAATCCAGAGTTTTTCAAGGGTTGCAAAACCCTTTTCAGACCATTTTTGGCTCTTATTTAGAATTTTTTTGCCCCATTCGCCCCCTTGACGGCCCCATTTGCCTTCAAGGGTAAACATGTTTGATTTGGCCTCGGCTTTTGCAGAGATCAGCAAAAAGCAAATCGATGCCGATCTGGATGGACAAGGTCAGTTCCCATTTCGGTCCTGGGAAACCTGCAGCCTTTGGGAGCCCGAAACGGTGTCTCAAAGTCATATAGATTCTGTATATTAAAAAGAAAAACCTTTTTATTTCCTTTTCTTTATTGTCTCCAGGCTCATCTTCCCTTAAGGATAATATAATCATTCACTGGCCTGCAGTTCCGGCCAGCTGCCAAGTCTCTCTCTTTTTGCCGATTCTGGATTTCAAAATATATATATATATAACCGTAATGCAGCAAGATTTCTCCTTTTGCTTCTGCAGCAGTTTCTCACCATTTTACCGTATATACTCGAGTATAAGCCGACCCGAATAGAAGCCGAGGCACCTAATTTTACCACAAAAAACTGGGAAAACATCGACTCCAGTATAAGCCGAGATACCAATAAAATTACCGTATATGCTCGAGTATAAGCCGACCCGAATAGAAGCCAAGGCACCTAATTTTACCACAAAAAAACTGGGAAAACATCGACTCCAGTATAAGCCGAGATACCAATAAAATTACCGTATATACTCCCGAATATAAGCTGAGGCACCTAATTTTACCACCAAAAATCTGGGAAAACATTGACTCCAGTATAAGCCAAGATACCAATAAAATTACTGTATATACTCGAGTATAAACCGACCCGAATATAAGCCGAGGCACCTAATTTTACCACAAAAAACTGGGAAAACATTGACTCCAATATAAGCCAAGATACCAATAAAATTACTGTATATACTCGAGTATAAACCGACCCGAATATAAGCCGAGGCACCTAATTTTACCACAAAAAACTGGGAAAACATTGACTCCAATATAAGCCAAGATACCAATAAAATTACTGTATATACTCGAGTATAAACCGACCCGAATATAAGCCGAGGCACCTAATTTTACCACAAAAAAACTGGGAAAACATTGACTCCAATATAAGCCAAGATATCAATAAAATTACTGTATATACTCGAGTATAAACCGACCCGAATATAAGCCGAGGCACCTAATTTTACCACAAAAAACTGGGAAAACATTGACTCCAATATAAGCCAAGATACCAATAAAATTACTGTATATACTCGAGTATAAACCGACCCGAATATAAGCCGAGGCACCTAATTTTACCACAAAAAAACTGGGAAAACATTGACTCCAATATAAGCCAAGATACCAATAAAATTACTGTATATACTCGAGTATAAACCGACCCGAATATAAGCCGAGGCACCTAATTTTACCACAAAAAACTGGGAAAACATTGACTCCAATATAAGCCAAGATACCAATAAAATTACTGTATATACTCGAGTATAAACCGACCCGAATATAAGCCGAGGCACCTAATTTTACCACGAAAAAACTGGGAAAACATTGACTCCAGTATAAGCCGAGATACCAATAAAATTACCGTATATACTTGAGTATAAGCCGATACGAATATAAGCTGAGGCACCTAATTTTACCACAATAAAACTGGGAAAACATTGACTCCAGTATAAACCGAGATACCAATAAAATTACCATACATTCTCAAGTATAAACTGACCCGAATATAAGCTGAGGCACCTAATTTTACCACAAAAAACCTGGGAAAACATTGACTCCAGTATAAGCCGAGATACCAATAAAATTACCGTATATACTTGAGTATAAGCCGACACGAATATAAGCCCAGGCACCTAATTTTACCACCAAAAAAAAAAACTGGGAAAACATTGACTCCAGTATAAGCCGAGGGTGGTAAATTTCAGAAATAAAAATAGATACCAATAAAATTACATTAATTGAGGCATCGGTAGGTTAAATGTTTTTGAATATTTACATAAAGCTCAAATTTAAGATAAGACTGTCCAACCCTGATCAAATCATTATTCTCATCTTCTTCAATGTAAATGTGCTTATTATTACTTTAATAATAATAGAGTAAAATAATACATGTAATAATAATAATAATAATAATAAATAATACAGGAAAATAATACATATGATAATAATAATAATAATAATAATAATAATAATAATAATAATAATAATAAAAAATACAGGAAAACAATACATATAATAATAATAATAAATTCAGGAAAATAATACATATAATAATAATTACAGGAAAATAATACATGTAATAATAAATAGAGAAAAATAATAAATGTAATAATACCAATAATAATAGAGAAAAATAATAAATGTACCATATGTTCTCGAGTATAAGCTGACCCAAATATAAGCCAACCAGGACCCTCACCCGAGTATAAGCCGAGGGGGGCTTATTTTGGATTTGTGGTTTTGTTGGATACTTGGAATTCTCCGCCCCGAAGCCCTTGTCGAAACTACAAATCCCAGCATGGCTCTGCTCCCTTCTTTCTAGGGATTAGGGTCACCCCTGATTTGCATTATTTTGCATTTGTAGTTTTGTTGGATACTTGGAATTCTCCGCCCCGAAGCCCTTGTCAGAACTACAAATCCCAGCATGGCTCTGCTCCCTTCTTTCTAGGGATTAGGGTCACCCCTGATTGCATTATTTTGCATTTGTAGTTTTGTTGGATAATTGGAATTCTCTGCCCCAAAAGCCCTTGTCGAAACTACAAATCCCAGCATGGCTCTGCTCCATTCTTTCTAGGGATTAGGGTCACCCCTGATTGCATTATTTTGCATTTGTAGTTTTGTTGGATAATTGGAATTCTCTGCCCCAAAAGCCCTTGTCGAAACTACAAATCCCAGCATGGCTCTGCTCCCTTCTTTCTAGGGATTAGGGTCACCCCTGATTGCATTATTTTGCATTTGTAGTTTTGTTGGATACTTGGAATTCTCCGCCCCGAAGCCCTTGTCGAAACTACAAATCCCAGCTCCACAAATCCCAGTCACCTCTGATTGTATCATTCTGAGATGTATAGTTTCACAGGGGGGTACTTTGAATTTTGAGCCCAAACTATAAATCCCAGGTGTCCACTGGGTGCCTTCCATCATTTTAGGCCAGGGAAGGAGAGAGGGGTTGCTTTCAATGACATTATCCTGGGATCTGTAGTTTCACTGTGTTACTTCCAGTCCTCAAGATGGACAGCCCAAAGTGTCTTGTCAAAACTACAAATCCCAGGATGCTTTCTGGGGAGTAGCGTCACCCCGATTGCATGATTCGGGGCTCTCCAAAACCGTGTCCCGTGGAGCGTACTTTGTGGCGCGCGAGATACGTCGTGTGTCTTCTCCCAAAACTAGGTCACAGCCGACGAAAAAGGAAAAAACAAAAGCGGACTTTTGGAAAGGCAAGCACAACTGCAGATGGAGCTTGCGGCTTCAAAATCCCAAATGAGAAAAGGGAAAAAAAGACAATGAAATCCAGATACTTCCCCAAGTTGCAGCTGTGGCCCATATCCTGCTAATTGAAGCCATCTATTATTATTATTATTATTATTATTATTATTATTATTATTATTATTATTATTATTTTATTATTATGACACAGCAAACAAGATAGATATGTTGGATTTCATATCACAAAATCACAAGTCGAACACTTCCCAAGTGTCTAGGACTGTGTGATGTATTTTCGGATGATGCGTGCAGATCCCAGTAGGGTGGCCTTTTGCAGTTGGAAGATGTAATTTTGTTAATGTCTATTGTTTCCAAATGCCGGCTGAGATCTTTTGGCACGGCACCCAGTGTGCCCATCACCACCGGGACCACCTGTACTGGTTTCTGCCAGAGTCTTTGAAGTTCAATCTTGAGGTCCTGATAGCGGCTGAGTTTTTCCTGTTGTTTTTCGTCAATGCGACTGTCACCTGGGATGGCGACATCCATGACCCAAACCTTTTTCCTTTCCACAACTGTGATGTCTGGTGTGTTGTGTTCCAGAACTTTGTCAGTCTGGATTTGGAAGTCCCACAGTATCTTTGCATGTTCATTTTCCAAGACTTTTGCAGGTTTGTGATCCCACCAGTTCTTTACTGCTGGGAGGTGGTACTTGAGGCATAAGTTCCAATGAATCATTTGGGTCACATGGTTGTGCCTCTGTTTGTAGTCTGTCTGTGCAATTTTCTTACAGCAGCTGAGGATACGAACAATGGTTTCGTCGGTTATTTATTATTATTATTATTATCATATTTGCTGGGTTTGTGCATATTGGATTTTTGCTAGAGAGCTGCAAGTTGCAATGGCTCTGTTGTTGTTATTATTTGTATCCTGATTGAGATGCATACACATTTCTTTTTGCCATAGGATCCGGCATACTTAGTCCAATCTCTTTCTGCCATGCAGGAAGACACAGCTAAAGCACTCCCGAAAGATGTCCCACCTGAAGACTGTTTAAAGGATTAATGCCATTCAATTTTACTAGTTAAACCCAAACCTTATGATATTCATACAATATACATTCATGATAAAATATTTACTACACATATAATATATAAATATAATAGAGATAGTGTATATTATACATACATAATACCGTATTTAGTCGAGTATAAGCCGACCCGAATATAAGCCGAGGCACCTAATTTTGCCACAAGAAAACTGGGGAAAAATTGACTCGAGTATAAGCCGAGAGCAGTAAATTTCAGCAATAAAAATAGATACCAATAAAATTACATTAATTGAGGCATCAGTAGGTTAAATGTTTTTGAATATTTACATAAAGCTCAAATTTAAGATAAGACTGTCCAACTCTGATCAAATCATTGTTCTCATCTTCTTCAATGTAAATGCCATTATGTATCCTTTTAATAATAATAAATAGAGTACAATAATAAATGTAATAATAATATCAGAGTGAAATAATAAGTGTATTAATAATAATAAAAACAGTAAAATAAATAGTAACAATAATAATAGAACAAAATAATAAATGTAATAATATCAATATAAATAGAGGAAAATAATAAATGTATCATATATACTTGCGTATAAGCCGAGGGGGGCTTTTTCAGTCCTAAAAAGGGCTGAAAAACTAGGCTTATACTCGAGTAGATACGTTTTGTATCATCTTTATAGTATTGACCAAGTTTGGGAAATGTGGATGGGCATCTGTCGGGAGGGCTTTGACTGTGTCTTCCTGCTTGACTGAAGGGGGCTGGATTAGATGCCCTTTGAAGGCTTCTTTGACCCCTAGTAAAGTATGGCTTCCCTGGGAATCCAATGAAGTCTCCTTCTCTGGAGTTGCTTGAACTGAGAATGGATGGCCATCTGTCCAGAGAGCTTTGCCTGTGTCTTCCTACCTGACTGAAGTGATTTGGACTAGATGCCTTTTGGGGGCCTCTTAAGACCCTAGTGAAGTATGGACTGCCTGGGAATCGAGTGGATTGAAGCACCTTCTCTGGCGGTGCTTTGAGGCTGGATGGCCATCTGTCGGGAGGGCTTTGACTGTGTCTTCCTGCCGGGAAGCCTTTTTCCATGCAATACATTTGTGGGCTTTGGGTGATACGGACTCACATTTTGGAAGGCTCTGCTGTGGATGCATCCTGGGTGCCTTCCAGCTTTGCTTTTCACGGCCTTTGCACGCTTTCTCTGTGCAAAAAGCACGGTCGCCGGGGAACGGCGAGGTTCCCCGGCGACCGCGCAAACAAGAGGACCGTTGCCTGGAGACCCGTTTTTGTGCGGGATTCGGACAAGTGCCGCTTTGTTTGAGACGGGGAGACGAAAACCTGAATAGATCGCCCTGAAATAGTGGACTGGAATGGTCCTTTTAGGCTTTGGATGGAAGCTCTTGCAGGGAACCATCTGCACTGCTGAACGGATACAGTTTGATACCACTTTAACTGTCTGATTTGGTTTCTGGCTGCATTAACTCTATAATATGGATGCACCTTGCATGCTCAGGATTCCACTTTGAGTCTTCTTTCAGAGAAGAAAGTGAGATATAAATAATAATAATAATAATAATAATAATAATAATAATTATTATTATTATTATTACTATTATTATTATTATTCTCCATCGTGGTCTCTGTGAAATTGCACATACATTTCCCACTTTCGTTATTATTTTTTACCTGCCTCTCCTTGTGTTTCAAGGCGGGTTACAACATAGCTAAAAGCACAAAACATTATATAAAATATAATTTATATAATAATATAGTATATTGTATATACATATAATATTGATAATTATTATTCTCCATTGTGGTCTCTGTGAAATTGCACATACATTTCTCGTCATTATTTTTTACCTGCCTCTCCTTGTGGTTCGAGGCAGGTTACAACATAGCTAAAAGCATGCAAACATTATATAAAATATATAATAATATAGTATATTGTATATACAAATAATATTGATAATATTTATTACTATTATTATTATTATTCTCCATCGTGGTCTCTGTGAAATTGCACATATATTTCCCACTTTCCTCTTTATTTTTTTACCTGCCTCTCCTTGTGGTTCGAGGCAGGTTACAACATAGTTAAAAGCATGCAAACATTATATAAAATATATAATAATATAGTATATTGTATATACATATAATATTGATAATATTTATTACTATTATTATTATTATTCTCCATCGTGGTCTCTGTGAAATTGCACATGCATTTCTCTGCCTCTCCTTGTGGTTCAAGCCGGGTTACAACATAGCTATAAGCACACAAACCTTATATAAAATATAATTTATATAATAATATAGTATATTGTATATACATATAATATTGATAATTATTATTATTCTCCATTGTGGTCTCTGTGAAATTGCACATACATTTCCCACTTTCGTCATTATTTTTTACCTGCCTCTCCTTGTGTTTCAAGGCGGGTTACAACATAGCTAAAAGCACAAAACATTATATAAAATATAATTTATATAATAATATAGTATATTGTATATACATATAATATTGATAATTATTATTATTCTCCATTGTGGTCTCTGTGAAATTGCACATACATTTCCCACTTTCCTCTTTATTTTTTACCTGCCTCTCCTTGTGGTTCGAGGCGGGTTACAACATAGCTAAAAGCACAAAACATTATATAAAATATAATATTTATATAATAATATAGTATATTGTATATACATATAATATTGATAATATTTATTATTATTCTCCATCGTGGTCTCTGTGAAATTGCACATACATTTCCCAATTTCATCATTATTTTTTACCTGCCTCTACTTTTGGTTCGAGTCGGGTTACAACATAGCTAAAAGCACACAAACATTATATAAAATATAATATAATTTATATAATAATATAGTATATTGTGTATATATATATATAATGATAATATTGATTATTATTATTATTATTCTCCATCGTGGTCTCTGTGAAATTGCACATACATTTCCCACTTTCGTCATTATTTTTTACCTGCCTCTCCTTGTGTTTCAAGGCGGGTTACAACATAGCTAAAAGCACAAAACATTATATAAAATATAATATTTATATAATAATATAGTATATTGTATATACATATAATATTGATAATATTTATTATTATTCTCCATCGTGGTCTCTGTGAAATTGCACATACATTTCCCACTTTCATCATTATTTTTTACCTGCCTCTACTTTTGGTTCGAGTCGGGTTACAACATAGCTAAAAGCACACAAACATTATATAAAATATAATATAATTTATATAATAATATAGTATATTGTGTATATATATATATATATATATATATATATATATATATATATATAATGATAATATTGATTATTATTATTATTATTCTCCATCGTGGTCTCTGTGAAATTGCACATACATTTCTCATTTTCGTCATTATTTTTTACCTGTCTCGCCTTGTGGTTCGAGGCGGGTTACAACATAGCTAAAAGCACACCAACATTATATAAAATATAATATAATTTATATAATAATATAGTATATTGTATATATATATATAATGATAATATTGATTATTATTATTATTATTCTCCATCGTGGTCTCTGTGAAATTGCACATACATTTCCCACTTTCGTCATTATTTTTTACCTGCCTCTCCTTGTGTTTCAAGGCGGGTTACAACATAGCTAAAAGCACAAAACATTATATAAAATATAATATTTATATAATAATATAGTATATTGTATATACATATAATATTGATAATATTTATTATTATTCTCCATCGTGGTCTCTGTGAAATTGCACATATATTTCCCACTTTCCTCTTTATTTTTTACCTGCCTCTCCTTGTGGTTCGAGGCGGGTTACAACATAGCTAAAAGCACACCAACATTATATATAATATAATATAATTTATATAATAATATAGTATATTGTGTGTATATATATATATATATATAATGATAATATTGATTATTATTATTATTATTCTCCATCGTGGTCTCTGTGAAATTGCACATACATTTCCCATTTTCGTCATTATTTTTTACCTGCCTCTCCTTGTGGTTCGAGGCGGGTTACAACATAGCTAAAAGCACACAAACATTATATAAAATATATAATTTATATAATAATATAGTATATTGTATAAGCATATAATATTGATAATATTATAATGTATTATGATATAATACTGATAATAATACAATATAATATTAATTATTTATTATATATTGTAATACTACTAATAATATTACGATATAATTGATATAGTAAAATATAGTAATTTAATACTGGTATTGTTCTATGCTATTGTATGTAAATATAATTTGTAAGCCGCTCTCAGTCCCCTTCGGGATGTAGTAAATAAATAAATAAAATATATATATTAAAATGTATTTCATATATATATATATTATGTAATATTACTAATAATATTACGATATAATTGATATAGTAAGATATAGTAATTTAATACTTGTATTGTAATATGCTAATAATATAATGTATTGTATGTAAATATAAATTGTAAGCTGCTCTGAGTCCGCTTCAGGGTAAGAAGGGCGGGATATAAATGTAGTAAATAAATACATAAATAAATGAATGAATAAAATACATATATTAAAACATTTTTTCTACAATATATATATATATATATATATATATATATATATATGTATATATATTAAAATACACAGAACAAAAATTAAAATATAGTGACTTTAAAATTCATGATTAAAACTGGCTGGGTAGGTCTTCAGAAGTGTTTTGTCATTGTTGTTGTTAGTTATTGTTGTTGTTTCTCCAGGATTGGTTAGTGGAAATCCTAGCTCTTTCCCAGTGCAGATCGACTTTGTATGCTTTGCTATTGCTTTAAGCAGGTAATATGTATTTGTTGGAGTGGTAGATGCTGGCAGGCCTTCTGCCTGGATCCTTCCCTGCTTTTGCAAATCCCGGATTATTCCTTGACTCCGAACTTCCTTCAGATATGGGGCTCCCGGAGTGGAGTTCACTGGGCTGCACAAGGAGACGGCCACCGTCACCCAGATGCACTTCTTACCTGGCCAGGTAAGAGAATTTGCATTATCTTTGGGTGCATCTACACCAGTGGTTCCCAAACTTATTTGGCCTGCCGCCCCCTTTCCGGAAAAAACATGACTCAGTGCCCCCTGGAAATGGGGGCGTGGCTTAGAGGGGTGGGCGTGGCTCCTCCTCAAGAGGGTGGGGCTGAGTCTCTCCCCAGTCCAAGATGCAGGGCTGGGAGGGGGAGGTGGGCGGGGCCATAAATGGGCGGCCAGGACTGGGATGGGCGGAGTTACGAGCTCTGAGGCAGGGCTGAGCTTCTATCCCTGTCCTGCGGTTACTGCCATGACACAGGGAGCGGGGCTAGAGGAGGGGGCGGGGCCTCTATACCCTGCCCCCATGTTCTAACAAGTGCCTCGGGAGGTATACAGAGGCTCAGCCCTGTCTCGCGCTCTTGGAAAGAGGCCCCGCCCCCACCCCTAGCCCCGCCCTTTAGTCCTAAAAGGCCTCTCAGGAGAAATATAGAGGCTCAGCCCTGTTTCCGGCTCTTGGAAGGAGGCCCCGCCCCTAGCCCCGCCCTTTAGTCCTAAAAGGCCTCTCAGGAGAAATATAGAGGCTCAGCCCTGTTTCCGGCTCTTGGAAGGAGGCCCCGCCCCTAGCCCCGCCCTTTAGTCCTAAAAGGCCTCTCAGGAGAAATATAGAGGCTCAGCCCTGTCTCCGGCTCTTGGAAGGAGGCCCCGCCCCTAGCCCCGCCCTTTAGTCCTAAAAGGCCTCTCAGGAGAAATATAGAGGCTCAGCCCTGTCTCGGGCTCTTGGAAGGAGGCCCCGCCCCTAGCCCCGCCCTTTAGTCCTAAAAGGCCTCTCAGGAGAGATATAGAGGCTCAGCCCTGTCTCAGGCTCTTGGAAGGAGGCCCCGCCCCTAGCCCCGCCCTTTAGTCCTAAAAGGCCTCTCAGGAGAAATATAGAGGCTCAGCCCTGTCTCAGGCTCTTGGAAGGAGGCCCCGCCCCTAGCCCCGCCCTTTAGTCCTAAAAGGCCTCTCAGGAGAAATATAGAGGCTCAGCCCTGTCTCGGGCTCTTGGAAGGAGGCCCCGCCCCTAGCCCCGCCCTTTAGTCCTAAAAGGCCTCTCAGGAGAGATATAGAGGCTCAGCCCTGTCTCAGGCTCTTGGAAGGAGGCCCCGCCCCTAGCCCCGCCCTTTAGTCCTAAAAGGCCTCTCAGGAGAAATATAGAGGCTCAGCCCTGTCTCGGGCTCTTGGAAGGAGGCCCCGCCCCTAGCCCCGCCCTTTAGTCCTAAAAGGCCTCTCAGGAGAGATATAGAGGCTCAGCCCTGTCTCAGGCTCTTGGAAGGAGGCCCCGCCCCTAGCCCCGCCCTTTAGTCCTAAAAGGCCTCTCAGGAGAAATATAGATGCTCAGCCCTGTCTCAGGCTCTTGGAAGGAGGCCCCGCCCCCTTCCCTAGCTCCGCCCTCTGTGTCCCAACAAGCGCCTCAGGAGAGGTATAGATCCTCAGCCCTGTCTCGGGCTCTTGGGAAGAAGCCACGCCCACTCCTCTAGCTCCGCCCCCTGTGTCCTAACAGGTGCCTCCGGTGCTCAGCCCTGTCTCTGGCACTTGGGAAGAGACCCTGCCCCTCCTCTGGCCCCGGCCCCAATTCCTAATAGGTGCCATCACCGCCCCCCTGGACTGCTGCAATGCCCACCAGGGGGCGGTAGCACCCACTTTGGGAACCACTGATCTACACGGTAGAATGAATGGGATCCTGAGATTTGTAGTTTTGCAATCAAAGTAGATCTCTCAGGCTCCCATAGAGCACTGGGTAGTGAAAGTGGAGCCAAAGTGCATTAACATTACCATATAGATGCACCCTTGGAAATAAGTCACTGGTACCAAATAAGTACAGTAGAGTCTCACTTATCCAACATAAACGGGCCGGCAGAATGTTGAATAAGCGAATATGTTGGATAATAAGGAGGCATTAAGGAAAAGCCTATTACACATCAAATTAGGTTATGATTTTACAAATTAAGCACCAAAACATCATGTTTAACAACAAATTTCACAGAAAAAGTAGTTCAATATGCAGTAATGCTATGTAGTAATTACTGTATTTACGAATTTAGCACCAAAATATCATGATATATTGAAAACATGGACTACAAAAATGCGTTGGATAATCCAGAACGTTGGATAAGCGAGTGTTGGATAAGAGAGACTCTACTGTACTTTGATATAAGTTTTGAGCGTTGCTTCTCCTCCGCAGGGCCGGCTTCTCTCCCTTTTGGATGACAACACGCTCCACCTCTGGGAGATCTACCTGAAAGACGGATATTCCCATTTGGAGGAGACCCGGAGCTTCGTCCTCCCCGGACGCCCAGGGTTCGACATCGCTAAGTACTCATTGCCTGCCCTCCTCTCCTTTCCACTCCTCCTTTCCCCCCTTTCATTGCTTCTTCCCTTATTTCACCCGAGTCTCTCCTTTCTTTCCTTCTGACTTGGGAAATCTGCAAGAACCCACCTTATCGTCCAATCCGAACTTCTCAAGCACCATCTGAAGAGAGTCGAATTTATTGTCATGCCTCAGTGTATTATGGAATCCTGGGATGTGTAGTTTGGGGCGGCATCAGCCCTGGTTGGCCGAGAAAGTTACAAAAGTTACGTCAAACTACAAATGCCATTATTCCATCTCATTATAGTATAGATCAGGCATGGGCAAACTTGGGCCCTCCAGGTAGTTTTGGACTACAACTCCCACAAGTTCGGGATTACAACTCCCACAAGCTGCAATAAATCTCTACTGACCAAGAGATCATGAGATCGAAGCCCCGGTGTACAGAATACCAGAATCTTCTCTGTTGCCCATTTATATAGGGGCTCTCACATACCAGAGGGTAATTGAGGTTTTATGGCTGGCCCGTTTTATGGCTGGCATCTATCAGCACTTGCTCTGTATCGATCGGAGATCATGACCCATGACACCGGGTCGGATTGAGCTCCTGAACATTTAATAGCCTAGCTCGCTGTTGACCTAAGCAGCTTGAAAGACAGTTATTTGTTTATTAATTTATTTATTTACTACATTTATATGCCGCTCGTCTCACCCCAAAGGGGACTCAGAGTGGCTTACAAATTACATTCACATGCAATACATTTTATTATTAGCATAGTACAATCCTAGTATTAAATTACTATATTGTACTATATCATTACATTGTAATATTATTAGTAATATTAGATTTAATATATAATTAATATTATTAAATTGTATTGTTATCAGTATTATATTGTAATATATTATAATATTATCAATATTATACATAATAATAATAATAATAAGAAGAAGAAGAAGAAGAAGTTTATTTGCATCCCGCCTCCATCTCCCCCGAAGGGGACTCGGGGCGGCTCACAAAAATATCAGATACAAAACAATAACAATATACAATAAATCAACAAACAATAACATGCACCAGTAATAGCATTTACACACTAACCAGAAAATTAAAAAAAAACTTATTAAAAACATAGAATTAAAAACAGTGAGGCCGTAATAGTAGATTAGCAAAGTGCACAGTTTAAGTTGCGGATTAAAACTTAGATAAGGTGCTACAAATTCGTTTGTGTGTGTGTGTATATATATATATATATATATATATATATATATATATACACACAATATATTATATTATTATATATTATTATAAATTAAGTTGTATATTATATACTATATATATATATATTTGTTGTATATTATATACTACATACATATATAGTTTATTATTTATTTATTTCCATTATTTCTATCCCGCTCTTCTCACCCGAAGGGACTCAGGGCGGCTTACAAAACTGGCAGAATTCGATGCCAATACACAACAATACAAAAGAATAAAACATAAGCAATTAAATACAGATTTAAAATAATACAAAGTACTTGAGCCATTCATCCACAAAACATTGTACATAAACCTTAGCCTTAAATCTTAGTTGCATCTGTCAAGTAGAATAATTAGGTACTGTTTTATCCAGGGAGGCTAATTTAACTAATTTATGACACTATAAAAACTTCCAGCAGTGTGCGGAACAGTAATGGTCAAATGATAAAAGAGGCCACTTTTGGTCACTGCGTATTACTTTCCGGCAGCAAGTCCTTTTTTTTTGGTTTCAGGGTTTTGGAAGTGGACTTCTGCATGAGATTCGAGTCAGTACGGTCTTTCTTCCCGTCTCCGCAGCTCTCCTCCCAGCATCACTCGCGTGACGGTCATCTCCTTGCAGTCGGCGGGCGACGTGGCCTACCTGGGCACCGAAGGGGGCGGGGTTTACGCCCTCGAACTCCCCACCTTGGCGCTCCTGGAGGACCGGACCCTCTACCAGGACGAGGTCATGCAAAGGTGAGATTGACTAGGTGGATCAAGACTACCTAGTCAATTAAGCAATGGACCCTGGATCCTATAGTCTAGACATGGGCCAACTTGGGAGCTTGTGGGAGTTGAAGTTTTGGACTTCAACTCCCACAATTCCCAACAGCTGGTAGGAATTAGTTTGCCTATGCCTGACCTAGAGGTTCCTCAAGAAGGGTTCCGGATCCTGATGCTCCTCGTCTTTCCAGGGTTCCGGAGGACTATCGCTGCGGCAAGGCTTTGGGTCCGGTGGAATCTCTCCAGGAGCACCCACGAGACCCTACCAAGATCTTGATTGGTTACAGCCGAGGCCTGATGGTTTTGTGGGACAAGAGCACCCGGAGCGCTAGTCATCTCTTCCTGGGCAACCAGGTAATTGTCTGCTTGGCGGAATTGAAGATCTTCCTGTTGCAACTCATTTTTGAGTTATTCCCCATAACTGGTCTCCTGAATTTTATTATAGGCAGTAGGACTGGGAAATGTAGTTCGGGAAGGCAAGGACCCCCTGTGACAGAGAATTCAAAAGGCTCTGCCCTAAACTACATGCCTTCACTTGCATGTATGTGTATATCAGTATTTAAGGTTGTATCATTGTGTTTTGATTTCTTGAACATCCTCTCCATTAATGGTGATATATATACATTTGGGTTATATGAATTGGTTGGTATGGTTTATAAGACACTGCATTTGAATGTTTTAATGAAGTACAAATTTTGGTTACCAGATGTTATGTTTAATTGTGTGTTTATGTTTTAAAAGGGTAAGTATTACAGTTATTGCATCTCAGCACTCAGAGGCTGGTTGCCATGGAGAAGTAGGCGGAGCCAACTGCTGTCTAGTTGAAGAAGTGCAGAGTTTAAAAAAGGAAGTCAGTCTGTGCTCTGATGAGGCACAGGGAAGATTGATTCCAGGTTGATGGGATCAAGGAGACTCAATTGTTCATTTTGAGTCGGTTTTAAATAAGTTTGGTGATTTATTAAATGTAGTCTGTGTCCTGGTAAGGCACAGAGAATCCGTGGTAGTATATCACAGGGGTGACTGTGGTTTGAAGTCACTGGAAAGTCCGAGTTTCAGACTTTGGGAACCAATCCCAGCTGGACTTACAGAGATCCATTGAAATAACTGTTAGAAAGGAGCAGAGGAATAGGTTTTAACTACTTTAAGTAAAAGAAGTGATACTTTAGAGAGTTTGATTCATCTCATTCTAGTATTGTAACTGTTAATAAGAAAACCTCTGTGAGAAACAACATTGTAACCACCAAGCTTGTGCCTGAATAAACTTGTTATTGTTCTTCCAACATCTAAGCCTCTGTCACATATATTCTAACCCAAGTTACGCTACCATCTAAAGTGAATAAGAAGAAGAAAGAAAAAAAAGTAAAAGGAATCCTCCCTGAGTCTTTGGTGGTAACATCTTTCCAAATTGGTGTTAGTCGTTCTTAGTCCTTTACAAATTGGTGGCAGCGGTGGGATAAAAAGATTCCCCCTGCCTGAAAAAACCTTAGACGTTATAAATTCTTTACAAATTTGGATATTGGTTTTACAGTTGTATTTCAGAGTTGTATATTTGTATTACTTCTTCCTTCCCTTGTATGTGTAGATGATGATGATGATGATTATTATTATTATTATTACACTATGTCTCAACAATTGAGCAGTTTTCCATTCTGTTAGTTCCTGTTTAATTGTGCAATCTTTACTTTGAAAGTAGATGTTATACTGCAGAAAATTTGTTTTTGTGGCTGCCCCAAACTAGGTTGAATTGGTTGATGATGATGATGATGATGATTATTATTATTATTATTATGACACAGCAAACAAGATAGACATGCTGGATTTCGTATCACAAAATCACAAGTCGAACACTTCCCAAGTGTCTAGGACTGTGTGATGTATTTTCGGATGATGCGTGCAGATCCCAGTAGGGTGGCCTTTTGCAGTTGGCAGATCGTAATTTTGTCAATGTCTATTGTTTCCAAATGCCGGCTGAGATCTTTTGGCACGGCACGCAATGTGCCCATCACCACCGGGACCACCTGCACTGGTTTCTGCCAGAGTCTTTGAAGTTCAATCTTGAGATCCTGATAGGGGCTGAGTTTTTCCTGTTGTTTTTCGTCAATTTGACTGTAATAATAATAATAATAATTATTATTATTATTATTATATCCCACTTTCTTCTCTCATTCATTCATTAATTTGTGTAACTTGTATTTTAATGCAGTTGTATCATATTTAGCCGCCTTGAGTCCTTATATTGGGCGAAAGTTGGGAAAAATCGAAGTAAATAAGATATCCATTTACTTGTGTCCGCTGGTGGTGATTTATAATGGTAATGGTTTCCACTACAGCAACTGGAAAGCCTGGCTTGGGAACGGAGCGGCCAGACGATCGTGAGCTCGCACAGCGACGGAGGCTACGCAATCTGGTCCGTGGCAAGCGGCTCGGCAAAGACTCTGCAACCGGCCACATCCACCATCCCTTACGGTGAGCCAGACCGCCGTTCTATCAGGGCCGGGTGTTTTACTAGTTTTTCTCTCCATCATCTTGTCTGCAAAGGAGAAAGCGGAGACATTCGAGTCCCAAGGCTTCATTAGAAATAACATTCTGCAAAGTGTGCCTTTAGCGGTCTTTCCAAATCCCTCGTCTCTTTTGTCCTTGCAGGTCCTTTCCCCTGCAAAGCGATCAACAAGATTGTGTGGCAGTCGTGTGACTCTGGGTAGGTGATGCTTTCTGGCTGTGACCGTGCATTTAATGTATACTTTGAGAACGAGAAACATTGAGGAACGTCAGGCATTGTATCACTTGTGGGAGAATCGTTTGCTTCTTGCAACGTATTCCACGATTTGGGTTCAACCCAATGTCTGGCCTGTCAGAGTAATTTGCAGCACAGCAGCAGTTGGATGGAATCAGTGGAACGCAGAACGAAGAGACATCAGAGATGATAGTAAAACTATATACAAGTTTTACTGAAAGCAGTAATAGTCAAGACCAGGGGTCCCCAAACTAAGGCCCGTGGGCCGGATGCAGCCCTCCAAGGTCATTGACCTGGCCCCTGCCCTAAACTTTAAAGGTTGACCTCAGTCTACCTGGTCTTTGGATGTCTCTTTGCTTACTTATGGTCCTATGAGACTGTCTAGATGGCCTTTGTGGCCCCCTTTCATTACCTATGGTCTTATGAAACCATCTAAATGGTCTTTGAGGGTCCCTTTCCTTATCTATGGTCTTCTGATGGCCTTATGAGATCATCTAGATGGCCTTTGAGGGTCTCTTTCCTTACCTATGGTTTTATGAGATTATCTAGATGGCCTTTGGCAGACCTGTTCCTTACCTATGGTCCTATGAGACCATCTAGATGGCTTTTGGAGGTCACTTTCCTTACCTATGGTCCTATGAGACCATCTAGATGGCCTTTGAGGGTCTCTTTCCTTACCTTTGGTTTTATGAGATTATCGAGATGGCCTTTGGCGGACCTGTTCCTTACCTACGGTCTTATGAGACCATCTAGGTGGTATTTGGAGGTCCCTTTCCTTACCTATGGTTTTATGAGATTGTCTAGAAGGCCTTTGTGGGCCCCTTTCCTTACCTATGGTCTTATGAAACCATCTAAATGGTCTTTGAGGGTCCCTTTCCTTATCTATGGTCTTTTGCTGGCCTCTGTCCTAAACTTTAGACTTAGGGTTGACCTAAGTCTGAAATGACTTGAAGGCACACAACAATCCTAATCGTGGGCTATTTCATCATAGTCCAGCCCCCCAATAGTCTGAGGGACTGTGAATTGGCCCTCCGCTTAAAAAGTTTGAGGACTCCTGGTCAAGACAAACAGACTTGTAGACAATGGACACAGGACTTGACTCTCAGGAGACAGCACTCGACTCAGAACAGAGCAGAACTTAAACTGATGCAATCAGCAATGCACACACACTTGTGTCTGGACACTCCCTAGTTCCAGCCACACAGCAAGGACATCACAGCTTCTTAATAATTAACTCTTTCCAGACTGTGTTACACTCTGGATGATTCAATCAGTATGCAATACAGGCAAGACACAAATTTCATTTAAACACTACCAATACACAAATCCCACATTAACATGGCCTACTTTGCAGGGTTGTTGTGAAGGTCAAGTAGGCATAAAAATAATAATTCAGCAATATTTTCCTGGGTGGCGGAAACCTAGAAGCCATGGCAGTATGATCTGACCATTGGGCCCTTTTTTCTCAGGGGTCACTTCATCATCTTCAGCGGAGGGATGCCCCGCGCCAGTTACGGGGACCGGCACTGCGTCACCATCCTCCAGGGCCAGGCCTTGGTGACCCTGGACTTCACGTCGCGGGTGATCGACTTCTTTACCGTGTACGACACCGAGGTAGAGGCGGGTAGGCATTTCGCTGCTTGAAACCCAAACAAGTTTCAGTTCTGCGTTTCTCACAACTTACTGTTTTGTCGTCTCTGGTTTTTTTTTTTTTTTTGCAATATAATTTTTATTTATTTCTTAAGAGTATCAATACATTGAAAGTGGGAGAACAAAATAAATAGTAAAGAATAGTGGGAAGACAGAAGAGAAAAGAGGGAAAACAAAGACAACGGTGCAATTTGACCTAAATTTTAAAAAATACATAAACATATATCGTGGTACCAATACTATCAAGTATTATTTATTATACTAGCTGTGCCCGGCCACACGTTGCTGTGGCAAAGTGGTGGTGGTATTGGTTAAAAATTGTTGTGTAATTTTTATTTGACTTTATTTGCATTTTTAATTAATTTTATTATAAGTTATATTTTTATTTATTATATTTTATCATTTTCTTGTATTATTTTTAGTTATTTTCTGTTATTATAGTATTTTATTGTATTAATTTTTTAGTGTTTTTTATTATTTTTTATTGGGTTGCTAGGAGACCAAGTTGGAGGAGCTTAGCCTTCTAACTGGCAGCAATTGGATAAAAGCAATTATTCCTCTCTCTCTAATTAGGACTTTATTTTTCTTTTCTTTTTGTTGTATCAACCTAGAGGCGTGGATGATGGGTTGTGCTGTCAAATTTCTAGGTTGGGGGGCCTGTAGTTTTGTTGTTTTGTGGGTCGCCGTGATGCCATCACTCTTTTATATATATAGATTTATTTACAACATTTATACCCCGCCCTTCTCACCCGAGGGGACTCAGGGCAGCTTACAAAAATTGGCAAAATTTAATGCCCAAAGTGCAATCATAAAAACAAAACAATATAAACAGACCCATTAATAACATTATTAAAGCACATTATAAAAACCTTAAAAACGTATATATAATTAATTCCATTCATCCAAGATCAAGTACAAGCAAGTTACAAAGAGGATGCCAAAAAGGGTTTCAATCAAGAAAATGGAGTATGGGAAATTGTAATGCATAAAGATACAAAATTAATACAAATACTTTATCAATATTTATTAACCTGGGCAACGGAAAAGGAACAAATTAAGGAATGTATGATCAAATGGGCAAAAGATGTAGGCTATAATTTAAATTTGGATCATTGGGAAGAGATTTGGAGGAAAAAAAATAAAATACAGTAGAGCCTCACTTATCCAACGTAAACGGGCCAGCAGAACGTTGGATAATAAGGAGAGATTAAGGAAAAGCCTATTAAACATCAAATTAGGTTATGATTTTACAAATTAAGCACCGAAACATCATGTTTTACAACAAATTTGGCAGAAAAAGTAGTTCGATACGTAGTAATGCTATGTAGTAATTACTGTATTTATGAATTTAGCACCAAAATATCTCGATGTATTGAAAACATTGACTACAAAAATGCGTTGGATAATCCAGAACGTTGGATAAGCGAGACTCTACTGTACTCGGCAGCAATTGACATTAGAGAAAATTGGTCCAAGATGCAATACCGCTGATATTACACCCCAGAAAGGTTAGCAAAATTCAACAAAAAGAATTCCAAGACGTGTTGGAAATGTGGGGAAAAAACAAGAACTTTTTTCCACCAATGGTGGGACTGCGAAAAATTTTTAAAAAAATCTGGAAGGCAATCCATAAAATGACACATTTTGGTTAGGAACCAAATTTAAATTAAAACCAGAAACGTATCTATTAGGATTTACAACGGCAATATTAAATAAAAATTAAGATAGAATATTATTCCACATTAGCTCGGTAGCAAGATTGACTCTAGCAAGAGTGTGGAAAGGGGAAGAAGTTCCAAAGGTTGAAGATTGGCTAATTAAAATACTAGACATTATACAAATGGATATTTTATTCATTCATTTATTTATTTATTTACAGCATTTATATTCCGCCCTTCTCACCCCGAAGGGGACTCAGGGCAGATCACATTATACATATAGGCAAACATTCAGTGCCTTTTAACATAGAACAAAGACAAGACAAACATAGGCTCCGAGCAGGCCTCGAACTCATGACCTCCTGGTCAGAGTGATTCATTGCAGCTGGATTCAGCTGGCTTGCTCTCCAGCCTGCGCCACAGCCCCAAGCCTATTTTTTGACACAAAAAATAAGAGAATAAGAGAAGGGGAAAATAAAGCAGACTGGACAAATGTTGCAAATTTCTTGAGAAAAAGGAAAATGGACCTCATGATCGATCTGTCTTGCATATAAAAACAAACAAAAAAGATGGTGGCAAGAAGAAATGAAAGAAAATATTGGGAAAGATGAGAAAAACGTCTTCGAAGCATATGGTGGGATGACAAATTGCACCATTTTTAGCCGTATTGCTCTCCAAAGCAGTACCAACCCGGTCTCATATAATTCTCCAAGACATCCCCCCCCCCTAGTTGACCACCTCAGCCTGAGAGGGTGACCGTTTTCTCCCAATGTGGTGACCATTGTATTTCATGTAATGACCGTGTTATTTGCGTGCTGTTTCCCCCAGAATCGGACAACCCGGCGGCCCTGGTGGTTCTGGTGGAGGAGGAGCTGGTGGCCATCGACCTGCGGACGCCCGGCTGGCCCACCATCCCGGCCCCGTACTTGGCCCCGCTCCACTCCTCCGCCATCACCTGCTCCTACCACATCTCCAACGTCCCCCTCAAGTTGTGGGAGAGGATCATCAGCGCCGGGGAGCACCAGAGCCCCCGACTCTCGACAGCGGTGAGTCCGTGTTGGAGTGTTCATATTGGACTATTGGTCTATTGCCTACTTTTTACTTAGGCGATCCCTCGTAGTTCGAGGTTGTCCTCATGAAGCCAGAAGCTGGAAAATGTTAAATTGCCTCTGTGTCTCTGTCTAATGGCATTGAATGTTTGCCATGTGTATGTACATTGTGATCCGCCCTTGAGTCCTCTTCAGGGTGAGAAAGAAAGGTGGAATATAAATACTGTAAATAAATAAGAAATAAATTAATTTGCATCACCTGTGTGCCTCTGTTGTGTCTTAACAGAACTGGCCCATCAACGGCGGGAGGAGCCTGGCACAAGAACCCACTCAGCGGGGGCTTCTCTTGACGGGGTGAGTTGTGGCACCGTATTCTTCCTACTTTATTGGTAGTTTTTTCATTCCTGAACTGGTGGGGTTGGACTAAATGGCCTTTAGAGGTCCTTCCCCTCCTTCCTTCCTTTTCTCCCTCTTTGCCTCTGTGGTGAAGTGTAAATTTTGGTTTACAGTTGTTATGTTTAATGTTTGGAATAAGTATTAGAGTTATCAGTGCGTGGGGATGATAGCCAGCTCAGCATTCTGAGGCAGGTTGCCATAGAAACGTAGGCGGAGCCAACTGCCATTTGGTAAGAGAGAGCAGATTTTGAAAAAAGAGTCAGTCTGTGATCAGGGAATCACAGGGAAGACGGGTTCTAAGGTAGTAAGAACCAGGGAAGTTCAGATCTCTAGTTTGAGTCGTTTTAAATAGGTCAAGTGACTTATTTGAGTTAGTAGTGGAACCTGAGTGATAAAGGGAAGAAATCCCAGTTAGATCTGTAGTAATCAGTTGAATTAAGAATGTCAGTTAGAAGAAAAAAAATAAACTGCTCAAGGGGAGAAATAATCCTTTTGAGAGTTGTATCATGACATGTTATCATTGTAACTGTTGAAGAAGAGTACCTCTAAGTGAGAAGCAACATTGAAACCGCTAAGCTTATGTACCTGAATAAACTTGTTACTGTTTTTCAACATCCAAGCCTCTGTTACATATATTCTAAGCCAAGTTACGCTACCCTTTAAACCAGGGGTCCTCAAACTTTTAAAGTAGAGGGCCAGTTCATAGTCCCTGAGGTGGTTGAGGGGCCAAATTATCATTTGGGGAAAAAAACAAATTCCTATGCACACTGCCCATGTCTTATTTGTAGTGCAAAAAAACCCCTCCCAACGACATTTATTTATTTATTTGCAGCATTTATATTCCGCCCTTCTCACCCCAAAGGGGACTCAGGGTGGATCACATTATACATATAGGCAAACATTCAATGCCTTTTAACATAGAACAAAGACAAGACAAACATAGGCTCCGAGCGGGCCTCGAACTCATGACCTCCTGGTCAGAGTGATTCATTGCAGCTGGCTTGCTCTCCAGCCTGCGCCACAGCCCGGGCCTATTTACTACATTTATACCCTGCCCTCTCTTGCCCCGAATGGGACTCAAGAGCGTCTTATAAGTTGTATGTACATACAATATATTATATTAATGGCATAGCACAATATTAGCATTATATATTACTATATTGTATTATACCACAATACTGTAATATTATTAGTAATATTACATTTAATATATAATGTATAATTAATATTATTATGTTGCATTATTATTAGTATTATATTGTATGACATTGTAATATTAGTATCAATATTATATGTACATACAATATATTATATTATTAGCATAGCACAAATATTAGTATTAAAAAAAAGGTAAAGGTTTCCCCTGACGTTAAGTCCAGTCATGTCTGACTCTGGGGTTGGGACTCATCTCCATTTCTAAGCCGAAGAGCCGGCGTTGTCCGTAGACACCTCCAAGATCATGTGGCCGGCATGACTGCATGGAGCACCGTTACCTTCCCACCGGAGCGGTACCTATTGATCTACTCACATTGGCATGTTTTTGAATTGCTAGGTTGGCAGGAGCTGGAGCTAACAGCAGGAGCTCAAGCCGCTCCCGGGATTTGAAATGGAGCATTAGATATTACTATATTGTACTATACCACTATACTGTAATATTATTAGTAATATTACATTTAATATATAACTAGCTGTGCCCGGCCACGCGTTGCTGTGGCGAAGTATGGTGGTATGGGAAATAAAGTATTGAAGAATTGGTGGTAGTTAAGGTAAAGGGTCCCCTGGGCTGAGTGGGTTGCTAGGAGACCAAGTGAGCGGAGCTTAGCCTTCTAACTGGCAGCAATTGGATAAAAACAATTATTCCTCTTCCCCTAATTAGGACTTTATTTTTCTTTTCTTTTTGTTGTATCAACCTAGAGGCATAGATGAGGGGTTGTGATGCCAATTTTCGAGGTTGTGGGGTGTTTACTTTTGTTGTTTTGTCCGCTGCCGTGATGCCATCACTCTTTTATATATATAGATGTATAATTAATGTTATTATGTTTCATTATTATTAGTATTATATTGTATGACATTATAATATTAGTATCAATATTATATGTATACACAATGTATTCCATTATTACCATAGCAATAATAACAATATTTAAAAATAAAAACAATTTTAACCAACATACAGTAAACCTATCAGGATTTCAATGGGAAGTGTGGGCCTGCTTCTGGCCAATGAGATAGTCAAGTTAAGTAGGATTGTTGTTATTGTTGTGCCTTCAAGTCATTTCTGACTGGCCGAGCCTAAGTCTAAAACTGAGGGCGGGGGCCAGGTCAATGGCCTTGGAGGGCCACATCTGGCCCCCGGGCCTTAGTTTGGGGACCCCTGCTTTAAACTAAAAGTAAACATCTCCCTGCGTCTTTGGTGGTTGCATCGCCACAAATTGGTGGTAGTCGTTACAGCCTGTAGAGAAAGGTTGTCCTGTTACACACAGTATATAATAGAAACGAAGTAGCAAACGTATAATCACCAAGGCACATATATAAACTATTTTACAGCATTATATAAACTACTAGCTGTGCCCGGCCACGCGTTGCTGTGGCAAGGTATAGTGGTATGGGAAATAGAGTATTGAGGAATTGGTGGTAGTTAAGGTAAAGGGTCCCCTGGGCTGAGTGGGTTGCTAGGAGACCAAGTGAGCGGAGCTTAGCCTTCTAACTGGCATGCAATTGGATAAATACAATTATTGCTCTCCCTCTAATTAGGACTTTATTTTTCTTTTCTTTTTGTTGTATCAACCTAGAGGCATAGATGAGGGGTTGTGATGTCATTTTTTGAGGTTGTGGAGTGTTTACTTTTGTTGTTTTGTCCGCTGCCATGATGCCATCACTCTTTTATATATATAGATTTCACAGCATTATAGCAAACATAGCATTCATGTTTATATATTGCCAACATAAAGGAGTTCATAAACTGAGGTTAAAACTCAGTATTCAGTGTTGTCTTGAAGCTTGGTAGAAAAAGCATCTCAATTGACGATCTTTATAAATGAGGGTTGTACCCTTTAAACAAATTATCAAAGTGCCAAGCAAGAAAGAGTCTTCAGAATGTACATTCAAAGAAAGCAACAGCAAAAAACAACAAGGGTTTCCGGGGTATTCTATGTCCTTGTTTCAGGATGGGTGTCCCTTCTTCAGGTTTAGTTGCTTCTTGTATAGTCTTCTGAAGATTATAACAAACTGTATTATAAGGAGACAATATAATAGATTTGCTGTTACCAGCACCCAGTAGCATGAAACAAAATTTAAGGATATTTGCAAAAAAACTTACTTTCACTTTTCTAGGTAGTGGCTCTGCTGTAATTCCAGCTCAGGATAGCAACTTTTTCAATCTATTATATTGTCTCCTTATAATACAGTTTGTTATAATCTTCAGAAGACTATACAAGAAGCAACTAAACCTGAAGAAGGGACACCCATCCTGAAACAAGGACATAGAATACCCCGGGAACCCTTGTTGTTTTTTGCTGTTGCTTTCTTTGAATGTACATTCTGAAGACTCTTTCTTGCTTGGGACTTTGATAATTTGTTTAAAGGGTACAACCCTCATTTATAAAGATCGTCAATTGAGATGCTTTTTCTACCAAGCTTCAAGACAACACTGAATACTGAGTTTTAACCTCAGTTTATGAACTCCTTTATGTTGGCAATATATAAACATGAATGCTATGTTTGCTATAATGCTGTGAAATAGTTTATATAATGCTGTAAAATAGTTTATATATGTGCCTTGGTGATTATACGTTTGCTACTTCGTTTCTATTATATACTGTGTGTAACAGGACAACCTTTCTCTACATTATATATAGGTTTCTGTGTTATATTAGTTAGTCGTTACAGCCTCCCTTCTTATGGTCTTGCTTTGCTCTTGACGACAACGCTGGAATCACTTTTTGCCAAGGATGTCATAGGTTTTGCATTTTCCCCAACGGAGACCTTGGCAGTGTCCGGCGGATGTCCATTCCCCGAATGGCCAGCTGGACCCAGTCCTCCGGCCAAGGGAAGGAAGGGAGTGTCCCATTTCTGTCTTGCCTCGGCTGCAAAATCTCCGCTGGAGACATGTGCAAGCCGTGGTTTGGCCGTCGGTCTTGAAATAATTCATAATCCCCAACTTGACCCCTGGAGACGTCATGTTTACTCAATGCAAGCAGAGGCCAAACTGCCTCTGAATGCATTCTGCCAAGAAAATTTTACTTTCCAACATTTTACTTTCTTTAAAGAGACAGTGTCGCCGTTTAAGTGTTTCCATCTTTTCAGTTTCTTCCCAAAACTCACTTGGCGACTTTGGTTTTGTTGAGCATTGTTTATTTATTTATTTATTTACAGTACAGTAGAGTCTCACTTATCCAACATAAACGGGCCAGCAGAATGTTGGATAAGCGAATATGTTGGATAATAAGGAGAGATTAAGGAGAAGACTATTAAACATCAAATTAGGTTATGACTTTACAAATGAAGCACCAAAACATCATGTTAGACAACAAATTTGGCAGAAAAAGTAGTTCAATACACAGTAATGCTATGCAGTAACTACTGTATTTATGAATTTAGCACCAAAATATCACGATATATTGAAAACATTGACTACAAAAATGCGTTGGATAATCCAGAACGTTGGATAAGTGAGTGTTGGATAAGTGAGACTCTACTGTATTTATATTCCGCCCTTCTCACCCCGAAGGGGACTCAGGGCGGATTACAATGAACACATATATGGCAAACATTCAATGCCAACAGACAAACAACATTTAGTTTTTAGACAGACACAGAGGCATTTTTTTAACATCTTTCCAGCTTCACGATTCCGGCCACAGGGGGAGCTGTTGCTTCACCGTCCATTGGTGGCTTTTCTTCCTCTTCTTTTCCTCGTGAGCAGTTTTATGGTGTTGTAGATTAGTTAAATTAGCCTCCCGCATAAAGCGTACCTAATTTTTCCCTACTTAACAGATGCAACTGTCTTTCGGGGCTGCATAGGTCAACAGCAAGCCAGGGCTATTTTTTTTTATGGTCGGAGGCTTAACCCGACCCGGGCTTCGAACTCATGACCTCTCGGTCAGTAGTGATTTATAGCAGTGATTTATAGCAGCTGGTTACTAGCCAGCTGCGCCACAGCCCGGCTTGTTTAGATTGATTTCCAACGCTGCTGTTTTATATTGTTACGTTTCATTTTAATTGTGCTTTTATCTGGATTGCTATATTTTACTATGTTCGTACTTTAATTGTGTTTTTGCTTTAATGAATTGTTTTGTATTTATTTATTTACTACATTTATATCCCGCTCTTCTCACCCCGAAGGGGACTCAGAGCGGCTTACAAATCAAATGTACATACAATATATTAATAGCATAGCATAATATAATTAAATTATTATACTGTAATATAATATGGTAATATTATTAGTAATATTACATTATATATATATACTCGCTGTGCCCAAAGTATGGTGGTATGGGAAATAAAGTATTGAGGAATTGGTGGTAGTTAAGGTAAAGGGTCTAACTGGCAGCAATTGGATAAAAACAATTATTCCTCTCCCTCTAATGAGGACTTTATTTTTCTTTTCTTTTTGTTGTATCAACCTAGAGGCATGGGTGAGGGGTTGTGATGTCAATTTTCGAGGTTGTGGGGTGTTTACTTTTGTTGTTTTGTCCGCTGCCGTGATGCCATCACTCACACACACACACACATACATATACATACATACACACGCATACATATACACATACATATACACATACATACACTAGCCTTGCCCGGCCACGCGTTGCTGTGGCTTATGGGAATCCTTTGTTGGCCAGGTGGAATAGCAGTGAATAGCTTTGCAGTCTCAAAGCCTGGCCGTTTTCTGGAGTAGCTGGAGCTTTTTGTTGTATGATCGTAGAGACATGGATGAGGGGTTGTGATGCCAAGTTTAGTGTTTCTGAGACGTGTAGTTTTGTTGTTTTGTCCTAGGCCGAAATTTCATTACCCTAATATATATATCTATATATATAAATGAGTGATGGCATCACGGCGACCCACAAAACAACAAAAGTACAGGCCCCCCAACCTCGAAATTTGACAACACAACCCATCATCCACGCCTCTAGGTTGATACAACAAAAAGCCAAGAAAAATAAAGTCCTAATTAGAGGGAGAGCAATAATTGCTTTTATCCAATTGCTGCCAGTTTAGAGGGCTAATCTCTGCCCACTTCGTCTCCTAGCAACCAACTCAGCCAAGGGACAGCCAGGGTTCAGTTAGGGACAGGCAGATTTAGGCCTGATTTAGGCTTCTTCCACGGATTATCTAATTTGCACTGGATTATATGGCAGTGTAGACTCAAGGCCCTTCCACACAGCTATATAACCCATTTATAATCTTATATTATCTGCTTTGCACTGGATTATCTTGACTTGAGGAAACAGCCAGGCTTTAAAGCTGCAAGGCCATTATATCTAATCATTTCCCCTAATTGCACCATTCATACTTGCCTCCAACAGACAAAAAAAACAATCAGAAATATTGTATATTCACAACCTTTAGGAAATAATATCCCCTGATGGCGCAGCGTGTTAAAGCGCTGAGCTGCTGAACTTCTGGACCGAAAGGCCGCAGGTTTGAATTGGGGGAGCGGAGGGAGCCCCCACTGTTAGCCCCAGCTTCTGCCATCCCAGAAGTTCAAAAACATGCAAATGTGAGTGCATCAATAGGTACTGCTCCGGCAGGAAGGTAGCGGCGCTCCATGCAGTCATCCCACATGACCTTGGAGGAGTCTATGGACAACGCTGGCTCTTCGGCTTAGAAATGGAGATGAGCTCCAACCCCCAGAGTCAGACACGACTGGACTTAACGTCAGGGGAAAACCTTTACCCTTGACCTTAACTACCACCAATTCATTAATACTTTATTTCCCAGACCACCAGACTTCGCCACAGCAACGCGTGGCCGGGCACAGCTAGTATATATATATATATGTATATGTATATGTATATGTATATGTATATAAATAATATAATATAATATAATAATTTATGTCTTGTGGGAATTTGTCCCATTTGTAAGCTGTCCCAAGTCCCTTTGGGTATAAGAATGCAGTTATTATTGTTGTTGTTGTTGTTGTTGTTATTGTTCAGCCTAGTCACACCATCTCAGCCTGAGAAGAAAACCATGGCAAATGGGATATGCCGTTCTGCAAAGTGTTTTGCCTTCTCTGCCAAAGAGTGCTGTTTCTCACCAAACTACAAATCCCAGTATCCCCCTGAGTCTCTTTTGGTATAAGAATAAAGTCATTATTATTATTATTATTATTATTATTATTATTATTATTATTATTATTATTATTATTATTATTTTATTATGACACAGCAAACAAGGTAGATATGCTGGATTTCGTATCACAAAATCACTTCCCAAGTGTCTAGGACTGTGTGATGTATTTTCGGATGATGCGCGCAGATCCCAGTAGAGTGGCCTTTTGCAGTTGGCAGATCGTGATTTTGTCAATGCCTATTGTTTCCAAATGCCGGCTGAGATCTTTTGGCACGGCACCCAATGTGCCCATCACCACCGGGACCACCTGCACTGGTTTCCGCCAGAGTCTTTGAAGTTCAATCTTGAGGTCTTGAGAGCGGCTGAGTTTTTCCTGTTGTTTTTCGTCAATGCGACTGTCACCTGGGATGGCGACATCAATGATCCAAACCTTTTTCTTTTCCACAACTGTGATGTCTGGTGTGTTGTGTTCCAGAACTTTGTCAGTCTGGATTCGGAAGTCCCACAGTATCTTTGCGTGTTCATTTTCCAATACTTTTGCAGGTTTCTGATCCCACCAGTTCTTTGCTGCTGGGAGGTGGTACTTGAGGCATGAGTTCCAATGGATCATTTGGGCCACATAGTTGTGCCTCTGTTTGTAGTCTGTCTGTGCGATTTTCTTACAGCAGCTGAGGATATGATCTATGGTTTCGTCGGTTTCCTTGCACAGTCTGCATTTTGGGTCACCAGATGATTTTTCGATCTTGGCCTGAATTGCCTTTGTCCTGATGTCTTCTTCCTGGGCTGCAAGGATCAGGCCTTCTGTCTCTTTCTTCAGGGTCCCATTCGTGAGCCAGAGCCAGGTCTTCTATTATTATTATTATTATTATTATTATTATTAATTGCCTTTGTCCTGATGTCTTGCTCCTGGGCTGCAGGGATCAGGCCTTCTGTCTCCTTCTTCAGGGTCCCATTCGTGAGCCAGAGCCAGGTCTTCTATTATTATTATTATTATTATTATTATTATTATTATTAATTGCCTTTGTCCTGATGTCTTGCTCCTGGGCTGCAAGGATCAGGCCTTCTGTCTCCTTCTTCAGGGTCCCATTCGTGAGCCAGAGCCAGGTCTTCTCCTTATCAGCTTTTCCTTCAATTTTGTCAAGGAACTTTCCATGCAGTGTTTTGTTGTGCCAGCTGTCAGCTCTAGTTTGTAGTGCGGTTTTCTTGTACTGGTTTTTTGTCTGCTGTGCTTTGAGGAGTTTCTGATTTTTGACTTCAATCAAAGCAGGTTCTTCACTTTGTTTTCCATATTCTGCCAGGGCATGTTCCTCTTCTTTGACTGCTTGTTTGACTTGTAAGAGTCCTCTGCCCCCTGATCTTCTAGGCAGATTATTATTATTTATTGTTATTATTATTTTATTCTTTCCACAACAGCCACGAAGACGGCACCGTCCGGTTCTGGGATGCCTCTGGGGTCTCCCTCAAACCATTATACAAACTGGGAACGGCCAGCATTTTCCAGACGGACTGCGACCACAGCGACAGCTTGAACCAGTCCTGCGAGGAGGAGTGGCCCCCCTTTCGCAAGGTAGGAAAGTTCACAACATCGGAAAGGGCCCCTAAATGCCATCCAGTCTGACCTCATCCTGCCAGGCAGGAAACACAATCCTATCCCTCCCAAGAGCGTTATTATTCCAAGTGAGATCTAACCAAAGCAGCCAAGAATCGCATTGGCCTTTTTTGCCGCAGCAGCACGCTGTTTGCTCATGTTAATCGTCATTCCCGTATTGTTTCTATCATAAAAACATGGGAAAAAGTTTATTAAAACTGCAAAAAAGTTACCTTTGCAGGAGGGACATCCTGCCGCATATTTTGCTCTAGTTTTTGAATGAATCTCTCATAGAGTCTCAACACAATTAAACAGGATTTTTGCCCCTTTTTCTTCCAGGTCGGCTGTTTTGATCCATACAGCGATGACCCTCGCCTGGGCATCCAGAAAATCGCATTGTGCAAATATACGGCGAAGATGGTTGTTGCTGGCACGGCGGGTCAGGTAAGGGCAATAGTACAGCATTTCCCATCATCCCCATCGGCCTCGTTTTCCCTTTCTTCCCAGTTTCAAAATTCATTGTCCGAAATCCAGTGTTAAAAATGCAAATCATGAACCATGGTGCAGCGGCCAAGTCACTAGTCCACACTGTGAATCAATTAAGACATATAAATGTTGGAATTCAACCCCAAGCTGTCCAAGTCTGCAGTCCTCAATGAGGAGCAGTCATGAGAGATGTAATAATAATAATAATAATAATAATAATAATAATAATAATAATAATAATAATTAATGATTGGTGTTTTATCCCTTTCTTGAAACCTTAGAAGAGATGGGTGTTAGAAAACCTCAGACCCAGTTATTTACTATTAAGAAACATAGTTTTTATTTTTTTTAAATACAGTAGAGTCTCACATATCCAACATAAACAGGCCGGCAGAACGTTGGATAAGCGAATATGTTGGATAATAAGGAGAGATTAAGGAGAAGCCTATTAAACACCAAATTAGGTTATGATTTTACAAATTAAGCACCAAAACATCATGTTATACAACAAATTTGACAGAAAAAGTAGTTCAATACTGTTAGGTTGTAATTACTGTATTTATGAATTTAGCACCAAAATATCGCGATGTATTGAAAACATTGACTACAAAAATGCGTTGGATAATCCAGAACGTTGGATAAGCGAATGTTGGATAAGTGAGACTCTACTGTAAACCTTTTGTAAACTTAAAGATTGAACTCTGCATGTTGCCTCCTGAGCTCTAAATTTTTACAGCCACATGGCAGTTCATGTTCTGCTTGCTGTGAGCTGAATGCTCAACTATAATAATAATAATAATAATAATAATAATAATAATAATAATAATAATAATAATAATAATAATAATTTATTTATAGCCCACCACCATCTCCCTGCAGGGACTTGGGGTGGCTCACATTGTTACAAAAGTAACAACACAAATACATTAGCACAATATAAACAGGTTAAAACACAACAAGGTAATAAAACAAGTCTTATTTATTTATTTATTTGTTTACTACATTTATATCCCACTCTTCTCACCCCGGAGGGGACTCAGAGCGGCTTACAAATCAAATGAATTCAATATATAATTAGCATCGTACAATATAAGCATTAAATTACTATATTGTACTATATCATTATATGGTAATATTATTAGTAATATTACATTTAATATATAATATAATTAATATTATTATATTATAATTAGTATAATATTGTATAGAATTATGAGGTTGGTCATTCAATGGCTGTCTCTCCAAGTACAGTAGAGTCTCACTTATCCAACACTCATCCAATGTTCTGGATTATCCAAGCCATTTTTGTAGTCAATGTTTTCAATATATCATGATATTTTGGTGCTAAATTCGTAAATACAGTAATTACTACATAGCATTACTGCGTATTAAACTACTTTTTCTGTCAAATTTGTTGTAAAACATGATGTTTTGGTGCTTAATTTGTAAAATCATAACCTAATTTGATGTTTAATAGGCTTTTCCTTAATCCCTCCTTATTATTAAAGTTAATTTTTAACTGATTTATAGTATATTGCACAATTTTTATATATGGTTTTTATTGTAAGCCTCCCTGAGTCCCCTGTTGGGTGAGATGGGCAGGATATAAATATTGTAATAAATAAATAAATAAATATCCCAAGATATCCGCTTATCCAAGCTTCTGCTGGCCTGTTTAGCTTGGATAAGTGAGACTCTACTGTAGTAGCAACAATAATAGAGTACAATAATAAATGTAATAATAATAGAGTAAAATAATAAATGTAATAACACCAATAATAATAGAGAAAAATAATAAATGCACCATATATTCTCGAGTATAAGCTGACCCAAATATAAGCCCACCAGGGTCCTCACCCGAGTATACGCCGAGGGGGGTGTGGAGATGTGGGGAGGGAAGGATCTTTTGATTAATTATTTTATTTTATATATATAACTATATCCGCTGCCACCAATGGTGGAGATCTCAGGCAGAGGAGAATTTGTTTTCTTTATTCTTCTTATTCACTTTAGATGGTAGCATTACTTAGTTTTGAATATAGGTGACAGAGACTTAGATATTGAAAGAACAATAACAAGTTTATTTCAGACACAGAGCTTAGTGGTTACAGTAACTTCTTTAAAGGCACTTAGATAATGGTTGCAAAGTTATTAACTGATCACTTTGGATCTAACTGGGATTGCTTTCCCTTCCTACTCAGACTCTACAAGTCACCTAACTTGCTTAATTTAACACCACTAGAGATCTGAGTTCCCCTGGTTTCCCTAACCTGGAACCAGTGTCTTCCCTGTGACTAAAATCACAGACTAAACTGTTTTTTAAAACATTCCCTCCTTTTCCTTCAAACGGCGGTTGGCTCCGCCCTCGTTACTATGGTAACCTGCCTCAGAATGCTGAGCTGGTTACCATCCCCCACGCACTGGTAACTAATACTTACCCTTTTAAACATAGCCAAACATGACTTTTAAAACGAAATTAAACATGACATCTATAAATCAAAATAAAAACACACTTCTTTACAGGGGGCTTTCTTAGTTCTAAAAAAAGGGCTGAAAAACTATGCTTATACTTGAGTATATACAGTTATTATTATTGACACAACGACGTTGTATGACACAGCAAACAAGATAGATATGCTGGGTTTCGTTTCACAAAATCACAAGTCGAACACTTCCCAAGTGTCTAGGACTGTGTGATGTATTTTCGGATGATGCGTGCAGATCCCAGTAGGGTGGCCTTTTGCAGTTGGCAGATCGTAATTTTGTCAATGTCTATTGTTTCCAAATGCCGGCTGAGATCTTTCGGCACGGCACCCAGTGTGCCCATCACCACCGGGACCACCTGCACTGGTTTCTGCCAGAGTCTTTGAAGTTCAATCTTGAGGTCCTGATAGCGGCTGAGTTTTTCCTGTTGTTTTTCGTCAATGCAACTGTCCCCTGGGATGGCAACATCAATGATCCAAACCTTGTTCTTTTCCACAACTGTGATGTTATTATTATTATTATTATTATTATTATTATCACTATTATTATTATTATACACCCCCAAGATCATTTAAATCCACCTGGAGGACTCCATACCCGACGTCTTGACCTGAGGTTCTTTGGGTTTTTCCGTCAGGTGCTGGTGATGGAGCTGAGTGATGAGAAGTCAGAGCACGTGGTGAGCGTGGCCGTGGTGGACCTCCTGCAGGACCGCGAGGGCTTCACCTGGAAGGGCCACGACCGGCTGCCCCCCAAGAACGGGGCCCTGCCCTTCGCCCCGGGGTTCCAGCCCAGCCTCCTGGTCCAGTGCATGCCCCCCGCCGCCCTCACCGCCGTCACCCTCCACTCCGAGTGGAACCTGGTGGCCTTCGGGACCAGCCACGGCTTCGGCCTCTACGACTACCACCGCAGGAACCCCGTCCTGGCCAGGTAGGGGGAACCCCAGGGGCCATCTAGTCCAACCTCATCTTGCCATGCAACTATAGCACTCCTTTGTAATCCCTGAATCACTCCCCAACTTGGAGTTTGGAAAAATGCAATGGAATTTATTTATTTATTTATTTGCAGTATTTATATTTCGCCCTTCTTTCTCACCCCGAAGGGGAGTCAGGGCAGATCGCAATATACACATAATTGGCAAACATTCAATGCTATATACCAATGATGGGCAACCTTTTGCGCTTGGTGTGTCAGAATTCACCAAAAAACCTAGCATGACTTGGGTGGTGTGTCACTTTGAGAAAAAAATCCATAATTTCACAATATATATATTTATTTATTTATGACATTTATATCCCGCCCTTCTCACCCCGAAGGGGACTCAGGGCGGTTTACAAGTATATATACATACAATATATTATATTATACAACTATATCGCAATATTATTAGTAATATTGCATGTAATATAAATATACAATTATAATAGTGAATTATAATTATTATTACATTGTATTACATCATAATATTATTAATATTAAATGTATATACAATGTATTATAATATTAGTATAGTATAATATTATTATATATCATATCATTAAATTGATACAGGAGACATGGTGGAAATATATATAGTTTAAATAACAAAAATATATAATTATAATATATAACTGTATTTAATAACTAAAAACTATTTACTACCATTATTTCCATGTATCTATGGGACCTCTTGCAGTTTCCACACTGATTTTTCTCTATTGTAGTTTCAATGTAGTCACAAATAATGAATAATATAATAATAATATAATAGTAATAATATAATATACAATAATAGAATGATTTTATATATGTGTGTGTGTGTGTGTGTGCGCGCGCGTGTGCATAATTCCTATGGAGTAAACAACAAAACCACTTGACGAAATCACACCAAATTTGGCCACAAAAGACATAGTCATCCAATGGCATGTGGCAGCGTGTCAGAAAAAATGGCTAGGCGTGTCAGTGCTGACACGCGTGTCATAGGTTGGCCATCACACATAGAACAAAGAAAGACATAGAGGCAATTTAACCGTCTCCAGCTTCCTGAGGGTATGCTCAATTCCAGCCACAGGGGGAGCAGCTGCTTCATCGTCCACTGCGACGGCAACTTCCTCATTCCAAACGCTTGCTGGACGATTTTTTGGGTGTTGTAAATTAGTTAAATTAGCCTCCCCACATATAAGTGGTACCTAAATTTCCTACTTGATACAGTAGAGCAGGGGTCCCCAAACTAAGGCCCGGGGGCCGGATGCGGCCCTCCAAGGTCATTTACCTGGCCCCCGCCCTCAGTTTTATAATATAATATTTTTATATCATTTTAAATAATATAATATATTGTATATACATATAATATTGATAATAATATTATAATGTTATGCAATATAATACTAATAATAATACCATATAATAATATTAATTATATGTTATATATTACATATAATATTACAGTATAGTGGTATAGTTCAATATAGTAATATATAATGCTAATATTGTGCTATGCTAATAATATAATATATTGTATGTACATACAGCTGCTCTGGAGTGAGAAGGTGAGAAGGGCAGGATATAAATGTAATAAATAATGTAGTAAATGAATAAATAAATAATTTTAGACTTAGGCTCGCCCAAAGTCTGAAATGACTTTAAGGCACACAACAACAACAACAATCCTAATTAACTTGACTATCTCATTGGCCAGAAGCAGGCCCACACTTCCCATTGAAATCCTGATAGGTTTATGTTGTTTACAATTGTTTTCATTTTTAAATATTGTATTGTTCTTTTGTTGTTGTTGTTTTGCACTACAAATAAGACATGTACAGTGTGTACAGGAATTTGTTTGGTTTTATTTTTTCAAATGAGAATTTGGCCCCTCCACAGTCTGAAGGATTGTGGACCGGCCCTCTGCTTTAAAAGTTTGAGGACCCCTGCAGTAGAGTCTCACTTATCCAAGCTAAACAGGCCAGCAGAAGCTTGGATAAGCAAATATCTTGGATAATAAGGAGGGATTAAGGAAAAGCCTATTAAACATCAAATTAGGTTATGATTTTACAAATTAAGCACCAAAACATGTTATACAACAAATTTGACAGAAAAAGTAGTTCAATACACAGTAATGTTATGTTGTAATTACTGTATTTATGAATTTAGCACCAAAATATTACGATATATTGAAAACATTGACTACAAAAGTGGCTTGGATAATCCAGAAGCTTGGATAAGCGAGGCTTAGATTAATGAGACTCTACTGTAGATGCAACTATCTTTCGGGTTGCTTAGGTCAGCAACGAGCAGGGGCTATTTATTTTATTTTAATGGTTGGGTGCTCATTCCACCACAGGCTGGCCTCGAACTCATGACCTCTTGGTCAGAGTGATTTATTGCAGCTGGCTACTAACCAGCCTGTGCCACAGCCCGGCTTAGAATTTGGGACTGCAGCTCCCAGAAGCCATAGCTATGCTGGCTGGGGTATTCTGGGAGTTGTGGTCCAAAAGAAGGTTTCCCAGCTTAGGGAGCAGTGAAGTAGTAGTTGTAGTAACATTTGTTATTATTTTATATTATTATTTATATTAGTACAGAGAGTCTCACTTATCCAACATAAATGGGCCGGCAGAACATTGGATAAGCGAATACGTTGGATAATAAGGAGGAATTAAGGAAAAGCCTATTAAACATCAAATTAGGTTATGATTTTACAAATTAAGCACCAAAACATGTTATACAACAAATGTGACTGAAAAAGTAGTTCAATACGCAGTAATGCTATGTTGTAATTACTGTATTTATGAATTTAGCACCAAAATATCACGATGTTTTGAAAACATTGACTACAAAAATGCGTTGGATAATCCAGAACGTTGGATAAGTGAGACTCTACTGTAATAAATAGAGTAAAATAATAAATAGAATAAAATAAGTGTAGAAGTAACAACAATAATAGAGTAAAATAATAAATGTAATAATAATAATTAATAGAGTAAAATAATAAATGTAACCATACCAATAATAACAGAGAAAAATATGGTAATAAATATACTTGAGTATAAGCCGACCTGAATATAAGCCCATCAGGACCCTCACCCAAGTATAAGCCGAGGGTTTTTTTTTTCAGTCCTAAAAAAGGGCTAAAAAACTAGGCTTATACTCGATTATATACAATAATGAGTGGATAGATCTGATACATATGACAGATAGATAGCAAAGATAACGTTGATACATAGATATAACAGACAGATAGGATGTATGGATAAATAAATACAATGGATAGATAAATAAGATAGACATGATCGCAAAATGCAATACCTAGATAGATGACGTGATGAATAGTTACGAAGAATAGATATGATAGATAAAAAGATATGATAGAATATAAATAGGTGACAGATAAGACATGACTGATGACAGATATGATGGACAGATAAATACAAAGGATATGATACATAGCAAGATACCATAAATAAATGACAGTACATAGTAACATTTGTTATTATTTTATATTATTATTTATATTAGGATATAGTTTAGAAAGAGGCAAAGCATCGCATGAGGATTTTGTGCCAGTGTTGGTTGGAAGTCAACATGAATTTTGTAGGGTTTTCTTCAGCAAGGGAGCCTCAGAGGTGGTTTTGCCAGTTTTGTCCTCTGAAACAGAGCAACTAGTATTTGTTGGCAGTCTCCCATCCGAGTCCTGACCGGAGCCGACCCTGCTTGGCTTCCAGGTTCAGTAGACTGAATTGTATTGGTGGTTGTTTGATATTATTATTATTGTATGAACTCTTGCGTTATTACCTTATTGTGTTTTCACTTGTGTATATTGTGCAAATGTATTTATGTTGTTACTTCTGTGAACTCTGTTGACTGGGCTTTGCCCCATGTGAGCCGCCCTGAGTCACCGCGGGGAGATGGTGGCGGGATATACGCAAAGTTTTTATTATTATTATTATTATTATTATTATTACTATTATTATTATATTGTATGACACAGCAAACAAGATAGACATGCTGGATTTCGTATCACAAAATCACAAATCGAACACTTCCCAAGTGTCTAAGACTGTGTGATGTATTTTCGGATGATGCGTGCAGATCCCAGTAGGGTGGCCTTTTGCAGTTGGCAGATCGTAATTTCGTCAATGTCTATTGTTTCCAAATGCCGGCTGAGATCTTTTGGCACGGCACCCAGTGTACCCATCACCACTGGGACCACCTGCACTGGTTTCTGCCAGAGTCTTTGAAGTTCAGTCTTGAGGTCCTGAAAGCGGCTGAGTGTTTCCTGTTGTTTTTCGTCAATCCAACTGTCACCTGGGATGGCAACATCAATGATCCAAACCTTTTTCTTTTCCACAACTGTGATGTCTGGTGTGTTGTGTTCCAGAACTTTGTCAGTCTGGATTCGGAAGTCCCACAGTATCTTTGCATGCTCATTTTCCAATACTTTTGCAGGTTTATGATCCCACCAGTTCTTTCCTGCTGGCAGGTGGTACTTGAGGCATAAGTTCCAATGAATCATTTGGGCCACATAGTTGTGCCTCTGTTTGTAGTCTGTCTGTGCGATTTTCTTACAGCAGCTGAGGATATGATCCATGGTTTCGTCGGTTTCCTTGCAGAGTCTGCATTTTGGGTCATCAGCTGATTTTTCGATCTTGGCCTGAATGGCCTTTGTCCTAATGTCTTGCTCCTGGGCTGCAAGGATCAGGCCTTCTGTCTCCTTCTTCAGGGTCCCATTCGTGAGCCAGAGCCAGGTCTTCTCTTTATCAGCTTTTCCTTCAATTTTGTCAAGGAACTTTCCATGCAATATTTGTAGTGCCAGCTGCGAGCTCTAATTTGTAGTGCGGTTTTCTTGTACTGGTTTTTTGTCTGCTGTGCTTTGAGGAGTTTCTGATTTTTGACTTCAAAAATTACTATTATTATTATTATTATTATGGAACTGGGTGCCTTCACTCACTGCTATGATTGTTCCCAAAGGTGCACGTTGCATCCGAATGACTCCTTGGCCATGGAGGGGCCTCTCTCGCGGGTGAAGTCCCTGAAGAAGTCTCTGCGGCAGTCCTTCCGCCGGATCCGCAAGAGCCGAGTGTCCGGCAAGAAGCGGGTCAACACCAGCAGCCCTTCCAGCAAGGTCAGTGGGGAGCAGCACTGAATCATTCTGGAGGCGAAAAGAGAACCAAAGATATGGACAAGGAGGTCTCTTGTTGATAAGAATCACTTTCTTGAGCCAAGCTTTGCCTTCTTTACAGGTGCACGAGGCCAATGCCCAGTTGGCCGAACAGCCAGGACCACACGAGGTCGAGATGACCCCCGTCCAGCGGCGGATCGAACCCCGCTCTGCGGATGACTCGCTCTCTGGTGTGGTGCGGTGCCTCTACTTCGCAGACACCTTCCTGCGAGACGGTAAGGCTGGCGGACCCTATTCTTGCCTCTGCTTGACCGTCACTCCTGGTTAGGACCACAAGTGACCTTTTGGGTGGTCAGTTGTCACTTGGGATGGCCTTTGTGCCTTTTCACCTTTTTCTCAGAGGGCTTTCAACTGGGAAAGTATGTTTGGAGGGAAGGTCAGGAGCATCCAGATCATCCAAATGGGGTTGTCCGTGCCCACAGAGGATGACCCGTGAAACTTGCATGCCATCCATAGGCTACACAATGGCCGCTCCCTTTTTTACCGTTATCTTTTGGCTTGTTTGTGGGTGGGTTGCAGCTACAGAACTTCATTCCAAAACAAGATTCTCCTTCTCCTTATCAGCTTTTCCTTCAATTTTGTCAAGGAACTTTCCATGCAATGTTTTGTTGTGCCAGCTGTCAGCGCTAGTTTGTAGTGCGGGTTTCTTGTACTGGTTTTTTGTATGCTGTGCTTTGAGGATATTATTATATTTATTATTTGTACCTCGATTTTCTCTCTATATTGAGGCCCAAAGCAGCTTGTGACTACAGTAAGTCCACTTATTACACCATCGCATTAAATGTGGTTTCGTTTAGACACTGAGAGATTTGGATACCATAAATCTCCCCTTTGGATGACCTAGAGCAGCCTCCGGGGCAGTTCTGTGGTCAATCTCCATCTCATTCTCTCCTTTCTCCGCCTTTTAGCTGCGCATCACGGGCCCACCATGTGGGCCGGCACCAACTCCGGCTCCGTCTTCGCCTACGCCTTGGAGGTCCCCTCCCAGGAGAAGTTTGCGGAGCGCTCCGCGGAAGCCGTCCTGGGCAAGGAGATCCAGCTCATGCACAGAGCGCCGGTCGTGTCGATCGCAGTTCTCGACGGCCGAGGGAATCCTTTGCCAGAACCCTACGAAGTTTCCCGGGACTTGGCTAAGGCCCCCGACATGCAGGGCAGTCATTCGGTGCTCATTGCCTCGGAAGAGCAATTCAAGGTGAGGGAGAAAGACGGTAGAGGACGTGGCTTTAATTATATTGCTCTCCCTCGGAATAGGCTTGAAAATTGTCACCTTAGCAGACTTTTGGAGGAGTGGAGTGTGGCGTTAAGTATATTGCTCTCCCTCGGAATAGGCTTGAAAATTGTCACCTTAGCAGACTTTTGGAGGAGTGGAGTGTGGCTTTAAGTATATTGCTCTCCCTCAGAATAGGCTTCAAAATAGTCACCTTAGCGGACTTTTGGAGGAGTGGAGTGTGGCGTTAAGTATATTGCTCTCCCTCAGAATAGGCTTGAAAATTGTCCCCTTAGCAGACTTTTGGAGGAGTGGAGTGTGGCGTTAAGTATATTGCTCTCCCTCAGAATAGGCTTGAAAATTGTCCCCTTAGCAGACTTTTGGAGGAGTGGAGTGTGGCGTTAAGTATATTGCTCTCCCTCAGAATAGGCTTCAAAATTGTCACCTTTTTGGAGGTGGCTTTTGGAGGAGTGGATGCCATCTGAACAGATCCACAGGTATCTCGTCATTCAAAGTGAAGGCAAGATACATTGCCCTCTCTCAGAATTGGCTTCACAGTTATAATCATCCATCTCCCTGAATTGGTTTTGTGGTTGCGATCTTCCCGGTCTCGGAACCGGCTTCATGACTGTAACTGTCTCTTTCTGAATTTATTTATTATTATTTATTTACTACATTTATATCCCGCCCTTCTCACCCCGAAGGGGACTCAGAGTGGCTTACAAATTAAATTTACATACAGTATTATATTATTAGTATAGTACAATACTGGCAATAATTTACTATATTCTATTATATCAATATATTGTAATATTATTAGTAATATTACATATAAAATATAATATATAATTACCATTGGCTTCATGGTGGAAGTCATTCCATTTTCTCAATTGTAAATCATCCCTTTCTCATCACGGTTGTGATCCTCCTTCTCTCTGAATTGGCTTCATGGTTATAACAGTCCCTCTCTGAATTGGCTTCGTGGTTGAAGTCACCCCTCTTTCTCCAAATTAGCTTAATAATAATAGTAATAATAAAATTTTATATCTAGACAGTCACAAACAAAAAGGCAAACATTCAGTGCCTCAAATGAGTACAAACACATACAAAATAATACAAGATAATGCACAATAGCAACAGTAAACTTACAACAAAAAATTAACCATCGAGATTAAAATAATCAATCCAATAAGACATAGTAAACTAAAACATGAGTAAAACATTACAAATGAAATCACGTTTTATTGATTAGCCCATTGGCTGTATCAAAACATTTAACACATAGAGATACATACAACATACAACCCACGGTACAAAAGAAGTTAAAACAAACAAGCTGTTAACAAGATCCCGTTTAGGTCAAGACTAAAACATATATATACCCTGAAAGCAATTAAGATACAGTTACATTAATTATAATTACATTCATTATTGCAATCACCCATCTTTCTCAATTCTAATCATCCCTTTCTCCAAACTAGCTTTGTGGTTACAATCATCCCTCTCTCACAATTGGCTTCAAGTGAACCAAATTCTAGGACTTTGTTTTGTTCTTTGGAAGAGAGAGACACAATAATTGTTTGAAAGGAGATAAATGTTTTGAAGGTGGGGTTATGGGTAGGTGTGACCCCCAAGGTGGGTAGGGTTTCGGCTAAGCCCCTCCCCTATTTGTCCTCCCCTCCCAGGTGTTCACGCTGCCCAAAGTCAGTGCCAAGACCAAGTTCAAGCTGACGGCCCACGAAGGCTGCCGGGTCCGGAAGGTGGGTCTGGTGAGCTTTGCGAGCGCAGCCTGCGAGGATTATGCCGAGAACGGCCTGGCCTGCCTGACCAACCTGGGCGACATCCACATCTTCACGGTGCCGGGGCTGCGGCCGCAGGTGCACTACGACTGCGTCCGGAAGGAGGACATCAGCGGGATCGCCTCCTGCGTCTTCACCAAACACGGGCAAGGTGGGTCCGGAGCGGGTGGCCATGGAGCCCTTTTCTGGGCCTGGGCTCTGGATCTCTCTCCATGGGCAGGCATGGGGCACCATTAGGAATTGTGGGAGTTATTAAACATATTTTTATTTAAAAGCTGCCACCAAATTATAGAGGTTTTATAATGCTGCCACCAAATAGAGAGGATTATCAACTCTTGCCACCACTATTGGAAGATTTAGCCACTGGCTATTTAGAGAGGAGACTTATAAAATTTTATTTTTCTTTCTTGTTTATTCTTAATGTGTATATATGACAGAGACTGAGATGTTTGAAGGAAAAGAACAATAACATGTTTATTGAGGCACAAGCTTAATAGTTACAATTCTCATTTAGAGGCACTTTCCTTAACAGTTGCAATAAACAGAATGAGGTGATTCAAACTTTAAAATTCCACTTCAATCACAGAATATCTGTTCCTAGTCAGGAGACAGAATACCTTAAAATAACTCACCAAACTTATTTTAGACTTGACTCAAAATCCAACCTTTGAGCCACCCTGATTCTCCAACTGAGAATCAGTCTTAACTGCAATTCCTCCAATTACAGACTACCTTAAAATAAGTCACCAAACTTATTTTAAAATTGACTCAAAAATCAAACATTTGAGCCACCCTGATCCCTCAACCAGAATCAGTCTCTCGGTACCTCATAAGGGCACCGACTCTAAAAACTAACCTTCCCTATGGTTCTCTGACCACAGACTGACTGAGTTTTCTCTCCAAATTCTGCTCTCTCTTCAGCTAACCCACTTGGCTCTGCCGCCTTCTCCATGGCAACCAACTTTGAGTGCTGAGTAACTGAAATATTAACCCTTTTTAAAACACTGTTAAACATGGCATCTGTAAATAAAAAACACACTTCATTACAGCTACCTTAGAAGATCAATACTTACTATCCTAGCTATCTTTCATATCTATCATAAGCATCTATCATGAACTCTATCTTTTTATCTACCCTGTTTCCCCGAAAATAAGACATCCCCGGAAAATAAGACCTAGTAGCAGTTTTGCTGAATTACTAAATATAAGGCCTCCCCCAAAAGTAAGACCTAGCAAAGTTTTTGTTTGGAAGCATGCCTGGCGCCTGCCAAACAGAACACCAGAGCATGCAGAATTGGTAAATGTACGTACCAGGTGTACATGGAAATAAGGATCGTAACAAGAAATTCTTGATAGGATTCACAGTTCGTCTGGTTATGTTGGTTTGTGATGACAACTACTGTATAGTCTATATATATAAAAGGGTAATGAAATTTCGGCCTAGGAGAAAACAACAAAACTACACATCCCAGAAACACTAAACTTGGCAGCACAACCCCTCATCCATGCCTCTATGTTCATACAACAAAAACTAGACTTATACTTGAGTATAAACAGTACTTAGCTACCTACCTATCATTTGTCTATCCATCCCATCTTTTCCCAGATTGGGAACAAGAATTTGAGAGCCCTGCCATGGTTGTCTCTCTGTTATCCAGGCTTTTACCTGATTTCTCCCTCCGAGTTCGAGCGCTTCTCCTTGAGCACCAGGAACATCACGGAGCCGCTTTGCATTTTGGACACGAGCCGCAGCCACGATGCCACTTGCCTCGGGTCAGTCAGGTGCCCCAAAAAAGCATTTGAGAAAGGGTTTCACCCATTGCAGTCTTGACCCGAATGCCCAACGCCGCTTCCTTGCTCTTTCAGGAACAGTTTTGCCTTGACGCCCAAACTGAACCAAGCCAACGGGACCCACGTCGTCCGGAGTTCAGACCCCAACCGTTCCCTTTCCAGCATCGAAAGTAAGTGAAACCCGTTGTTGGAAAGCATACAAAACTGCCTGCGACTGATTCATGGCATGCCAAAACCAGACCGGTGTTGGGGTTTTTAGGGCCCCGGTTTTATGCGTCTCCCTCTGCTTCTTTTAAGGGTCTCCCGAAGAGCACCAAGCGTCCTTTTCCCCGACGCCCGTCGACTCCCCCAACAACAGCATCGACACCCCTCTGGATATGACGGGAGACATCACGGCGGAGGAAGTCAAGGACTATTTGACGTAAGTCTCTCTGGAGAAATGGGAGTAATGGGAGCTTTGACTACTCCCTCTTCTTTGAATGCTCCCCGAAATAGGAAACACTTCTGGTACTGACCATTTTGGAGAAGCATCCCATAAGCCAAACTGTAATGAAGTACGAATTTTGGTTTACAGATGTTATTACAGTTATTGCATATCAGCACTCAGAGGCTGGTTGCCATGGAGAAGTAGGCGGAGCAAACTGCGGATTAGTTGAAGGAGTGCAGAGTTTAAAAAAGAAAGTCAGTCTGTGCTCTGAGGAGGCACAGGGAAGATTGATTCCAGGTTGAAGGGATCAAGGAGACTCAATTGTTCATTTTGAGTCGGGTTTAAATAAGTTTGGTGACTTATTAAATGTAGTCTGTGTCCTGGTAAGGAACAGAGAATCTGTGATAGTATATCACAGGGGTGACTGTGGTTTGACGTCACTAGATAGTCCAAGTTTCAGACTTTGGGAACCAATCCCAGCTGGACTCACAAAGATCCATTGAAGTAATGGTTTAAAAGTAGCAGAGGAAGAAGTTTTAATTACTTTAAAAGAAGTGATACTTTAGAGAGTTGATTCATCTCATTCTAGTATTGTAACTGTTAATAAGAATACCTCTACGTGAGAAACACCATTGTAACCACTAAGCTCTGTGCCTGAATAAACTTGTTATTGTTCTTCCAACATCTAAGCCTCTGTCGCATATATTCTAAACCAAGTTACGCTACAAAGTAAAAGGTCTCCCTGAGTCTTTGGTGGTTGCAGTTTGCCAAATTGGTGTTAGTCGTTCATAGTCCTTTACAAATTGGTGGCAGTCGTTATAAATTCGTTACCCAAACCAATACAGTGTTTTTTCATTGTCTTTCAGGCCTTCAGAAGAAACTGAGAGAAACCGGAGGAACATCAACGAGGACGAGGCTCGTTCTCCGGGGATCCTAATTAAATGAGGTATGGACCAAGACGGCACCAATAACTATGAAACATAATGTGTTGTTGGAGGCTTTCATGAAATCACTGGCAAGAGTTCTTTCTCCCACCCTGGACATCCCACAGATACATAAACCCCACTTGCCTCGTTTCCAACAGACCTCAATAACCTCTGAGGATGCCTGCATAGATGTGGGTGAAACGTCAGGAGAGAATGCTTTCGGAACATGGCCAGACAGCCTGGCAAATTCACAGCAACCCAACAATAATATAATTTCTTATTACAGAAGCCTTCGAAAGAGGCAGAAGCAACTTGGGACTCGATTTTGCGACAGACTCTTAAAAAGACGCTGTTTCGCCGTTCATTGCGCAACGATTGACAACAAGTGGGATTACCTTGAACCCAGAAACCTTCTCGTTTTCGGTACGTTTCCGAAATTGCCTCTCGATCCGTCTTTGTCTTTTTTTCTAACGGCGGAAAAAAATCCTGTGCCATCCGTTTACAACGGGTCAATTGCGTTGCGCGAAAGGAACCGGTTGCACCTCTTGAGCAAGGAAAGAATGGAACCGAGTCAGCACCGTTTCTTTGGAGCGAAGCCTCAACCTGAGCTCTTAGCGGCTTTTTATATAGGACCTTTGGAACCTTGAAATCCTTTTATCGTACGATTTTTTTTTTGTTTTTTCCCGCATAAGTATTTTGACCTATTTCCAGAGCCTTTGAATTGGGAAACCGGACGGAATCGGTACGGAGCCTCCTCCCCGAAAAGCTCCTTTTGGAGCCAAATCCTGCCTTTTTCGGGACACTTTTCTAAGGGTTTTCCTATATTTGACGGTGTTTTTCTTGAAGGATCCTTCTTATGAAGTCTTTTGGGGGTGTCGAGCGAGTCGGGGTCCACTTTGTGGGGAAAAGCAAGACTTCGGGAGAACTTTGGGGCACAAACCTTGGTGCTTGAACCAGCAAAAAAAAAATAATGTCAGAATTCACGTCCTTTTCCTGCTTTGCTGTTCGTCTACAACGTGAATTTTTCGGACATTTAGGCGGGATTTCAGTCACTTTGTAAGGTATGTTTCTCCACCCGAAAAGTCTCCTGTAATAAGAGAAGTATACTGGATTGCAAAACCTATCATCCCCTCCTCTGCACAGCCAATTTGGGGGAGTTAATGATTGCTTTCGGACATCTGCATGAATTCTCTCTTTAGCTGCATGCAGTTAGTGGCTTCTTGAAACAAAGCTATTTTGAACCCTACAAGTGGGACTACAAGTCCCATCCTCCCTTGTTGGGAATATGATGGGTTTTGCAATTCAGTTTTAATTTCACTTTTGGATTGGTATGAACAGGGTAAGTCTAGTATGTGTTTGGATGTTTTTGGACTGCGTTTCCCTTTTGCAAAGGTGCAAAATGTGTGGCCGTGCAGTCCAGATTGACCGAAAATGCCATATAATTCCCATTCCTGAGCAAAACCACGACTCACGTTTGCTCTTCCATTGTCTGTTTCATTCCTTCTTCCATTGGAAGGTCTTTCGTCTGAAATTCAAACACTTTATTTGGGTTTTTCGTTCACATTCCTTCCAAGTATGAAAATAATCCGGTGCCAAAAAAGACCATAACTTGTCGCATGGGATTTGTAGTCTGCAATCCTCGGGATGCATCTACAGTCCTCAATTGCAGCACATCGAAACCGCTTTAACTGCCATAACATTCTAGGTTCTTTGAGAAGTTCCAAAATTCCGTTACAACAGTTAAAGCGGTATCAAACTGTGACAGATTCTGCAGTGTGGACATGTTTTTTTCCCATCCTTCCGGGGCCTTTTGTGCCAAGGAAAGGCTGGAAAATATAAACATAGAAAATATATGTTTTCCAGCCTTTCCTTGGCACAAAAGGCCTAGGAAGGATGGGAAAAAACACGTGTATGTGTGTATGTGTATGTGTGTATATATATGTGTGTGTGTGTGTGTGTGTGTGTATATATATATATACACACACACACACACACACACATATACATATACATACACACACGTGTTTTTTCCCATCCTTCTTTCCTGTTAGGCTGAGCCCAAATAATTTCAGATATATGCAAAAGCATACATACATACATACATACATACATACATGCTTTTGCCATATATATATATATATATTATATATCTGAAATTATTTGGGCTCAGCCTAACATAAGGATCCAGTCTTAAATACCGAGTTTTGCGCGAAGTTGATTCGCCATTCCTTCCAATGACGACTTTGCACGAAATTTGGAATATTTCGGTACGGTTTCCATTCCCCGTCCCTTGTATGTGTGTCTGTGTCAAAGAGAGCAAATGGCGTTTCTAAACTGGGATGAATTCGTAGCGGAAATGTGCCATTGTGTGTCTTAATTTCCTTTTTGATGAATTGGTAGAGGAGAGGGAGGGAATTAAGTCTTCTCGGTAGAATGTACCCTCTTCTCGGAATAATTTTTTTTTTTTTGGTTCCGGTCCAGATAACGGATTTAGCCTTGTTTAGTTATTAATACAGGTTTTTAATAAATGAAACGAGAAAAAAAACCCTGAATAAAGCATTTACAGTAATATCTTTAAGGCTGTGTGGCTGTCTGTCTGAAAGGCTCTTGGATCGAAACCTGAACGAAACATTCAATTTCTCTTAATAAATTGCTATTTGTAGCTTATCCAGTGGAGTAGATTAAGCCACTCTGTGTTTTAGTCTAAACTTTTAAAATAATATAATAAATTTTATATTATTATTATTATTAATTAGTACAACATTCTGAGGCTAATAGGTTTGATATCTCTCATAAAGCAAAACCAAAGCTATTTTAGGATGGAAGTTTCCAACACTTTGGATATGGCTTTGAAAGTTTGGACTAAAACCCAGAACGGATTTACTTGCGTAGCTGATTGGGATGTGAATATTTTGCTGTCTTTTGTATTTACTTGCCATTGTATTAGGATGCCAACTGTTACTCCTCTTTGCTTGTCATGCAATGCTGGGATTTGTAGTCCAGGGCAGACTTAGCATTTTCAATCCGTTCGGGGAGAGGGTGGGTTAGAAGTAAATTATTATTAGTAATAATAATAATAATAATAATAATAATAATAATAATAATAACTAGCTTAGTCCCCAGAGATGCTCACGTTAGGTATTTTGTAAAGACAAATATTTGAAGTCATGTTTTGGATTTTATGAATGGTCCCCTTAGAAATACAGGTGGTTCTCGGGTGGTAGGATACTCTTGGATCTTTGGATGCCTGATGGACTACAACTCCCATCATCCCGGGTCCATCCGTTCCCCCCCAAAAAAACCTACCAGTTTGTAGAATTGGTCAAGGAGGGTCTGGGTGCTAAGTTTGGTTCAGATCTGTTGTTGGCGTGAGTCACAGAGCTCATTTTGGAAAAAACACACAAACATATATGTACATACCTAGATATATCCATACCTACAAAGACCCATATCTTTCATTCAGACCCATATCTACACAAATCAGTACCTACACAGATCTATACCTACATACCTTCATAGATCCATACTTTAAACCTACACAGATCCATACATACACAAATCCAGACCTTTATACCTACATAAATCCATACATACACAAATCCAGACCTTCATACCTACATGGATCCATACCTTCATAGATCCGGACCTACATAAATCCATATCTACAGAGATCCATACCTTCATAGATCCGGACCTACATAAATCCATATCTACAGAGATCCATACCTTCATAGATCCGGACCTACAGAGATCCATACCTTCATACCTATATAAATCCATACCTACAGAGATCCATACCTTCATAGATCCAGACCTACATGGATCCATACCTTCATACCTTCATAGATCCAGACCTACATGGATCCATGCCTTCATACCTTCATAGACCCAGACCTACATAAATCCATACCTTCAGAGATCCATACCTTCATAGATCCAGATCTACACGGATCCATACCTTCATACCTACATAAATCCAGATCTACATGGATCCATACCTTCATAGAGCCAGCCCTACACGGATCGATACCTTCATACCTACATAAATCCAGACCTACATGTATCCATACCTTCATACCTACATAAATCCAGACCTACATGTATCCATACCTTCATACCTACATAGATCCAGACCTACACGAATTCATACCTACATAGATCCAGACCTACACGAATCCATACCTTCATACCTACATAGATCCAGACCTACAGAGATCCATACCTTCATACCTACATAGATCCATACCTACACGTATCCATACCTTCATACCATCAGATTCAAACCTACATGAATCCATACCTTCATACCTACATAGATCCAGACCTACATGGATCCATACCTTCATAGAGCCAGACCTACATGTATCCATACCTTCATACCTATATAGATCCAGACCTACATGGATCCATAACTTCATACCTACATAAATCCAGACCTACATGGATCCATACATTCATAGATCCAGACCTACACAAATCCATACCTACCTATGGCCCATTGGGAAGGGGGCTCCATGGGGAAGATGGCCAAAGACACCTTCTATCACAGATACATGCTTTCTCCCATCCATTCATCCAGAGAGACATATTTTTCAATTTTATTATATAGAATAGAATACATAAAATAGAGAGCGGAAGTCTCAGTGGAAGCACCCGAATAATCCCAGCCACCACATTCCCCAGGAAATGCCTCGGAAATCTCAGTGCGCTAAGAAAAACACAAGTGAGGAGAGCGGTGCAAAAGTGTTTGGGTTTTCGAAGGACACCCAGGAGGTGGGGCGGGACTTGCCTTAGCTCCACCCCCAAATGGGCGGAGCTGTGGTTAACTCCACCTCAAAGGGGAGGTGCCTCTCCTGGCTCCGTCCCTTCTCGTAACATTTTCCCCGGTGCGCTAGAAGATAAATAAGAAAAGGGGATTCTTATAAGAGGCCATACTAGCCAGTCCTAGGCAGGAGGTTTCCGGAAAACGCTCCACGCGTGGAAGCAGCGGGTGAAGGCGGGCGGCTCGTTGCCCTTCCGGACGAGGCGGAGCTTCCGCGGTTGGGCCGCCTCTTTGGAGCGCATGTGCTGGATGTAGACCTAGGAAGGAGAAGAACTGGTAAGGGTTGCTTACCTGTAACCATGTTTCTTTGAGTGGTCATCTATGAAATTCACACATACAGACGGGTGCAGGAAACCCATATGTGCAATTTCACAGAGACCACGAAGAAGAAAGGAGGACTGTAACAGTATGGCTCAACATCCGACTGGTTAATTGTCCCTTAAATGGGAATTATGTGATGAAAAAAATGCTACTTAAGTGACCCAATCTGGGAACACAACTCCCATTATCCCCAGCCACATCACGTAAGAATCCTCCATACCTGGCATGCTTTGAGACTCAGTTTGATCTCCACTTGGCTTGTCTGAGTCCCGACCCACATATACACCTGTGAAAGGATATATGGCATTATTATTATTATTATTATTATTATTATTGGCGAGTAATACATTCATCATATTATTATGATTAGAGGTGAACAATACATTCATTATATTACTACTGGTGCGTAATAAATGCATTACATTAATAATAATAATAAATATTATTAAATGTATTATATTACTACTGGTGCGTAATAAATGCATTACATTAATACTAATAATACAGTAGAGTCTCACTTATCCAACACTCGCTTATCCAACGTTCTGGATTATCCAACGCATTTTTGTAGTCAATGTTTTCAATATATTGTGATATTTTGGTGCTAAATTCGTAAATACAGTAATTACTACATAGCATTACTGCGTATTGAACTACTTTTTCTACCAAATTTATTGTATAACATGATGTTTTGGTGTTTCATTTGTAAAATCATAACCTAATTTGATATTTAATAAGCTTTTCCTCAATGCCTCCTTATTATCCAACATATTCGCTTATCCAACATTCTGCCGGCCCGTTTATGTTGGATAAGTGAGACTCTACTGTAATAAATATTATTAAATTTATTATATTACTACTGGTGCGTAATAAATGCATTACATTATTATTACTAGCAGGTAATTCATATTACTACTATTACTATTGTTATATTTGTAGGGTTTTCAGTATCGTTAGCATTCTTAAGACACTGGGTCTCTTAAAAAAAGGATATAATAGTAGTAGTAGTATTAAATATTGTACTGTTTTACCATTATTTGCTGCTTTGAGTCTTAAGAGAGAAGCAACGGGATATAATGATAATAGTTATAATTGCACATTGCAGTGTTTTTAGTATTGTTAGCCGCTAAGAGAAAATAAGCAGAATATAATAATAATAATAATAATAATAATAATAATAATAATTAGTAGTAGTAGTAGTAGTATGATACCCCTACAGCATGCACACGGACCCCTGGTTTACTCTTATACTAGCGATTTTTTTGAAATGATTAAAACACCAACTTCCAAAAATAAATACACACTCTGGAAATAAAATGTATAGAAAATGGAATTGCGAAAAGAGGTAGCTTGGCACTCCTTGCGTAATATTTGATCCAAATGGCAGCCTGGAAGGTGCTCTACCATTTGAGCCAATGGAGATGGGTTGGTTCTGCAACCTGACCCTTGTATCTTTGGATTTGGGGTGCCTTTTTGTCCCTGGACCCCAAAGACACTCACCTCCCGCCCGTTGTCCAGAAGCATGATGTCGTCGTCCGCAAGATCGTCTTGGCAGAAGTCCGAACACTTCTCCGACACGGCGAAGTAGCCCTTCTCGTTGGAGCACCTGGGGAAGCAAGGTCAGAAGAGTCCCATGTTTACGTAAAGATGGTAAAGTCTTGTTAGTCACTGTGATTGGGTGGACTACAAATCCCATCAGTCAAACCCATCCACTATATGAGGTCCAGAGTCTGGGAAACAACACCCAGAAGACCCTGTGTCTATGTTTGCAATAAATGTGCCTGTAACGTATTTCAATCGCTAATGGGTTCCTATAGGAATACAGTACAAATAACATTACATCACAAGTATTGATGTCTATGGATCCCTGTATGAGTCCATTAAGGTTCATATCAGGATGCAAACACATTACAAATGCATATTTGTAATGAATTCGTATTCCTATCTGAATCCCAATGGAGTCATATAGGGGTACAGCTACATTATATTGAACGCGTTAAAAATATATTACAGTACTAGCTGTGCCCAGCCACGCGTTGCTGTGGCAAAATGGTGGTGGTATTGGTTAAAAATTGTTGTGTAATTTTTATTTGACGTTATTTGTATTTTTTAATTAATTTTATTGTAAGTTATCTTTTTATTTATTATATTTTATTATTGTATTGTATTAATTTTTAGTGTCTTAAATTATTTTTAGTGTTTTTTATTATTTTTTATTGGGTTGCTAGGAGACCAAGTTGGAGGAGCTTAGCCTTCTAACTGGCAGCAATTGGATAAAAGCAATTATTCCTCTCTCTCTAATTAGGACTTTATTTTTCTTTTCTTTTTGTTGTATCAACCTAGAGGCGTGGCTGATGGGTTGTGTTGTCAAATTTCGAGGTTGGGGGGCCTGTAGTTTTGTTGTTTTGTGGGTCGCCGTGATGCCATCACTCTTTTATATATATAGATTGTATTTCTGTACACCGTTCCATCTTAAATTATATTTCTCAAAAGAGTATAGGGTCATCCCTATGTCCTGGGAGCACAGACAGATAATTTTCTTAGGAATTAGGCCTTTCGTTTATGAAACAAGCCGCTAGCCCTATTATTATTTATTATTACTATTAATAATAATATATTTGCCCCCATATAGTGGATTCAAGGTGGCTAACAGCAAACCACAACACAATTAAAATTATTCTAAATAATTGAGAGGAAAGGAATAGGATCAGTCCCCACCTGAAGAGACGTGAGTACTTCATGTATTCGGCGTCTCCGTCATAGGGTTTCTGTGGCCCGATCCCGACCCAGAAGAAGTTCTCGGGCTCTTCTCCTTCGTTTATCACCTGGAAACAGAGAAAGAAGGGTTGAACCATGTCAGCATTAAAACTTCTAATAAGTTTTGTATACAACCTATGATAGAAACACTTTTTCCTGCCATATTTCCCTGTCTCACCTGTTTGCTGTAAGAATCATCAAACATGTGGTTCATGATGTCTTCGGCCAATTTGGCCTCGTCCGGGTCGGCCGCTCGACCGACCCAAGTGTAAACAATGCCTTGGTTGTCGGTGCTCTCAAAGGGGACCTGGAGTAATGGGAAAAAAGGGACCAGAGTCATTGGATGAAGGGAAATGAATACTGCTTTCCCCTGCAAAAATATTGCAAGTCCAAGTATTTTATTGCTACAGCTGACATTAGTATTAATAATGTATTTCAATTGAATTTGGGATTTGTTTTTTACCTTTAAGATGAAACAAAATTCTGAGTTGAGGAGTCCGGAGTCTGTATTGATCTGGATGCAGCTGCAAATTAATAATTTAAAATACATTAAAATCCATTAAAATGCTCAAAAACCCAACCAAAAATGTAATTATTGGTTTATTCGCTGAATGGAAAAAATGTCTGCTAACTTCCAGTAGAAGTGTTGGGTAGTTCAATAAGATTTCCTGGTTCCATAAGTTTTAACTATGTATTTTAAAAACATTTCTATGTTTAATTTTATGTTCATGTTTATATGTGTTAGAGGTTTTAGTTCACACATACAGTAGAGTCTCACTTATCCAAGTCTCGCTTATCCAAGCTTCTGGATAATCCAAGCCATTTTTGTAGTCAATGTTTTCAATATATCATGATATTTTGGTGCTAAATTCGTAAATACAGTAATTACTACATAACATTACTGCATAATGAACTACCTTTTCTGTCAAATTTGTTGTATAACATGATGTTTTGGTGCTTAATTTGTAAAATCATAGCCTAATTTGATGTTTAGTAGGCTTTTCCTTAATCCCTCCTTATTATCCAAATATTCGCTTATCCAAGCTTCTGTTGGCCCGTTTAGCTTGAATAAGTGAGACTCTACTGTACTAGCATAATACGAATATTCTTATACTAATATTATAATACTATTATTATCATACTAGTATAATACAAATATTATTCTTACACTAATATTATAATACTATTATCATACTAGCATAATACTAACATTCTTACACTAATATTACACTATTATCATACTAGCATAATACTAATATTCGTATACTATTATAATATCATACCTGTATAATAAAATTATCATACTTGTATAATACTAACATTCTTACTAATATAATACTATTATTATCATACTAGCATAATACTAACATTCTTATACTAATATTATAACACTTATTATCATACTAGTATAATACTAATATTCTTATATTAATATTATAATACTATTATTCTTATTCTTATATTAATATTGCAATACTAATAGCAGTGGTGGTATTTATACCCCGCTACTGTGTCTGCCAAAGGAAGCTCAAACCAGCTAATATTAAAGACTATTATTATTATTATTATTATTTATACCCCACTACTGTGTCTGTCAAAGGAAGCTCAAACCAGCTAATATTAATGACTATTATTATTATTATTATTATTATTATTATTTATACCCCGCTACTGTATCTGTCAAAGGAAGCTCAAACCAGCTAATATTAAAGATTATTATTATTATTATTTATACCCCGCTACTGTGTCTGCCAAAGGAAGCTAAAACTAGCTAATATTAAAGGCTATTGTTGTTGTTGTTTGTTATTATTATTATTATTATTATTATTATTATTATTATTATTATTTATACCCCGCTACTGTGTCTGCCAAAGGAAGCTCAAACTAGTTAATATTAAAGGCTATTGTTGTTGTTATTATTATTATTATTTATACCCCGCTACTGTGTCTGCCAAAGGAAGCTAAAACTAGCTAATATTAAAGGCTATTGTTGTTGTTGTTTTTTGTTATTATTATTATTATTATTATTATTATTATTATTATTATTATTATTTATACCCCGCTACTGTGTCTGCCAAAGGAAGCTCAAACTACTTAATATTAAAGGCTATTGTTGTTGTTGTTATTATTATTATTATTTATACCCCGCTACTGTGTCTGCCAAAGGAAGCTCAAACTAGCTAATATTAAAGGCTATTGTTGTTGTTGTTATTATTATTATTATTTATACCCCGCTACTGTGTCTGCCAAAGGAAGCTCAAACTAGCTAATATTAAAGGCTATTGTTGTTGTTGTTATTATTATTATTATTATTATTATTATTTATACCCCGCTACTGTGTCTGCCAAAGGAAGCTCAAACCAGCTAATATTAAAGACTATTATTATTATTAAGAGGGCTGATAGTGTTCCAAAATGGACTAGATGACCCCTGGGGTTCCCTCCCCACGGAGCCCCCTTCTAGCGAACTTGACCGGAGGCGCGTACCGAGTGCAAAGGGCGCTGCCGTTGGTGCGGATGTGGTAGAGGCTGGGCTGGAGGCTGTCCTCCTTGGCCTTGCGCTTGCCTTTGTGGATGATGAACTTGCGCTTGAAGTGGGAGAGGAACTTGGGGTTCTCCTGCTGCTGGGTCATGCGCACCACCTGCGAGAAAAGGGCCAGAAGTCAGAACTTGGGCAAGTCACACTCTCTCAGGGTCGTCAATCGTACCTATCGGTCCACTCACCTCCAGCTTCCCGGGGAAAAGGTTCTCGAACTTCTTCTGGAGGCTGAAGGTGAAGGTCAGCCAGCCCATGTTGGAGGCCTCCCTCCCTTGCCAGAAATACACCACACACTGGAAGTCCTCCTCCGGCTGCTTCTCCTCCTCCTCATCTTCCTCCTCGTCTTCGTCCTCTCCTCCACCAGCCCCGTCCACTCCCTTCTTCCTCTTCTTCTTCTTCTCCTCCTCATCCTCTTCGCATTCAACCGGCACCCAGTACCTTTCGCAAACGGGAAAAAAACATTACTGCCTCTTACCTTTCACATAAGCAAGTTCTGCAGATAATAATAAGAATAAGAATAAAACCAGACAAAAGAAAACCAGACAAAAAACCAGTATAAGAAAACCGCACTACAAACTAGAGTTGACAGCTGGCACAACAAAACACTGCATGGAAAGTTCCTTGACAAAATTGACGGAAAAGCTGATAAGGAGAAGACCTGGCTCTGGCTCACGAATGGGACCCTGAAAAAGGAGACAGAAGGCCTGATCCTTGCAGCCCAGGAGCAAGCCATCAGAACAAAGGCAATTCAGGCCAAGATCAAAAAATCAGCTGTTGACCCAAAATGCAGACTGTGCAAGGAAACCGACGAAACCATTGATCATCTCCTCAGCTGCTGTAAGAAAATTGCACAGACAGACTACAAACAGAGGCACAACTATGTGGCCCAAATGATTCATTGGAACTTATGCCTCAAGTACCACCTTCCAGCAGCAAAGAACTGGTGGGATCACAAACCTGCAAAAGTATTGGAAAATGAGCACGCAAAGATGTCATCTTGGTGTCATAAGACGGTTCCCTCTTTGGTCTCTATCTGCCGGCAATTGAAAACCATCTCATTTCCTATGATTTTAGGAACGGAGGGAAGTGGGATGTGAACGTGGGTCTCACCGGCAGAGAAAGACGTAGCAGTCCTGGGTGTAGAAGTGGCCAAACTCCTCCTCCGGCAGGCGGGCAAACTTCTTGTTCTCCAGGACGAAGCCCTCCATACCGTCCAGGTCTTCGTTCCACTCTTCCATGAGCTGCTCTGCCTGCAAAGGGAGAGCGTCATAAGGAAGAGGCACTATGTGGAAGGAGAAGAAACACCATCCCAGGTGCCACCATCACCGGTGAAAGCCATCCCAAAGAAGAAGAGGCCAACACAACCCAATGGGAGTTGAAGTCCACAATATCTGGAGGACCCCAAAGGCAAGGGGGGACTCCAGTGCGGGGCCCCACCTCGGCCAGCGGCATGGGGGGCTGTCGGGGCAAGAAGAGGGCCGTCAGGTCCGCCTTCATCTGGTCCTTCTTCTCGACGTCCTTCTGGACCTTCCCGGAGATGCCCTCGGCCTTCTGGACCGATTCCGCGTTGCGGGTGTAATCCACCTTCAAGACGTCGTCCCAGTTCTTGAATTTGGACTTGAAGACCTGGAAAGAGAGCAGGACTCATAGGGTTTGCGATCATCCATGGTTTTGTGTCTCCACAACAAAACCTGGGGATGTATCCCTCCCAGATATGACGCTTCCAAACCTTTGATCCTTTTCGTCCCCCTTCTTTGAACACTTTCCATCTTGTCCTTGAGTTGCTTTGTCCAGAACTAGACTCAATGTTATTCCATGTGAGGTTAGAGTGGGGCTATAACTTCCCTCAATCTGGATACTAGACTTTTACGGATTTAGCCTACAATCGTATTGGCCTTTTTCGTTGCTGCATCACACTCTCGACTCACATTCAGCTCATGGTTTACTCCTAGATCCATGGTTTATCATACTATCTCTGGTGGCCTCGTGACTTGAAGGTTGGGTTGCTGACCTGAAAGCTGCCAGGTTCGAATCCCAACCGGGGAGAGCGTGGATGAGCTCCCTCTATCAGCTCCAGCTCCATGCAGAGACATGAGAGAAGCCTCCCACAAGGATGGTAAAACATCAAAACATCTGGGCGTCCCCTGGGTAACGTCCTTGCAGACAGCCAATTCTCTCACTCCAGAAGCAACTCCGGTTGCTCCTGACACGAAAAAAAGAAAAATCCTAACTCTGTACACTTCATTTCTATTTCCTAACTACAGTACTGCATCTCTCCCTATTGAAATCAATTTCAGTCTAGAATCGCATCAGCTTTTCTTGCTGCTGCCTCACACCCTTGGCTCATGCTCAGCTTGCGGTCTACTAAGACTCCTAGATCCCTTTCCCATGGATTGTTTTCACCCCAAAATACGTTTGTGTCTTAAATTTCTCTGCCGAAGTAAAGTACTGTACATTTCTCGCACGGGGCCAAAGCTCCCTTTGGCACACCTGGGCCTGCGATGCCTCACCTGGCACTCGGTGCCCTCCAGGTTGCGGAGGACCATGGCGTGTTTGGGGCGGTGGAGCATGCTGCAGAGCTCCTGGCCCAGCTTCAGCGCGGCCGCCCGCACCAGCCGCGGGGACTTGCGCCCGATCCAGATGAAGACGTCCGACCAGCAGTCCAGGATGTAGACCGACTTGGTGTCCAAGAGGCTCTGGAGCTGCGAGGAAAAACGATAAATAACAATAATAATAATAATCCGGCACTACACCATAACAATAAATAATACCAATAATAATTCAGCAATGCACCAGAATAATAATTCAGCACTGCACCATAATAATAATAATAATAATACATCACAGTCCTAGACACTTGGGAAGTGTTCGACTTGTGATTTTGTGATACGAAATCCAGCATATCTATCTTGTTTGCTGTGTCATAATATAATAATAAAATAATAATAATAATAATACAGCACTACACCATAACAATAACAATAAATAATACCAATAATAATTCAGCAATGCACCATAATAATATTAATTCAGCACTGCACCAAATAATAATAATACATCACACAGTCCTAGACACTTGGGAAGTGTTCGACTTGTGATTTTGTGAAACGAAATCCAGCATATCTATCTTGTTTGCTCTGTTATAATAAAATAATAATAATAATAATAATAATAATAATACATCACACAGTCCTAGACACTTGGGAAGTGTTCGACTTGTGATTTTGTGAAACGAAATCCGGCATGTCTATCTTGTTTGCTGTGTCATACAATAATAATAATACTAATCCAGCACTACACCATAACAATAACAATAAATAATACCAATAATTCAGCAAAGCACCATAACAATAACAATAAATAATACCAATAATAATCCAGCACTACTCCGTAACAATAACAATAAATAATACCAATAATAATTCAGCACTGCATAATAATAATAATAATAATAATAATACATCACACAGTCCTAGACACTTGGGAAGTGTTCAACTTGTGATTTTGTGAAACGAAATCCAGCATGTCTATCTTGTTTGCTGTGTCATAATAAAATAATAATAATAATAATCCAGCACTACACCATAACAATAACAATAAATAATACCAAGAATAATTCAGCAATGCACAATAATAATAACAATTCATAGAATCATAGAATAGTAGAGTTGGAAGAGACCTCATGGGCCATCTAGTACAACCCCCCACTAAGAAGCAGGAAATCGCATTCAAATTCAGCACTGCACCATAATAATAATAATAATAACCCAGCACTACACCATAACAATAACAAATAATACCAATATTAATTCAGCAATACACCATAATAATAATTCAGCACTGCACCATAATAATAATAATAATGATAATAATAATCTAGCACTACACCATAACAATAACAATAAATAATACCAAGAATAATTCAGCAATACACCATAATAATAATTCAGCACTGCACCATAATAATAATAATAATTACAAATAAGTAACAATAATTAACAAAGACTCTGGCAGAAACCAGTGCAGGTGGTCCCGGTGGTGATGGGCACATTGGGTGCCGTGCCAAAAGATCTCGGCCGCCATTTGGGAACAACAGACATTGACAAAATTACGATCTGCCAACTGCAAAAGGCCACCCGACTGGGATCTACGTGCATCATCAAAAATACATCACACAGTCCTAGACACTTGGGAAGTGTTCGACTTGTGATTTTGTGATACGAAACCCAGCATATCTATCTTGTTTGCAAATCCAGCATATCTATCGTGTCATACAATAAAATAATTAATAATAATAATAATAATAATAATAATAATAATAATAATTCAGCACTGCTCCGTAATATAACAATAACAATAATATAATAATACACACTTGCATTTTTGTAAACACCTCCCTCCCTCTCGCCTTACCAGCCTCATCTCCGGCAACAGATCCACCTTCGGCCTCTTTTTGTGTTCGACGGAGAGTCTGTAGTTGATCTGGGGTAATTCTAGGTAGCCCAGACCCAGGCCGACCTGCCCAGGAACAGAAGGAGAACCCTTAGAGGAGGAAGGGACCCCCAAAGGATATCCGGTCCAACCCCTTCCTAAACCGAACTCGTCCCTCTCCGGACCTTGTAGAGCTTGGGCCTGGGGGGCCGGAAGTCTTCCGGGACGTTGGCCTTGATCTCCTCCGGCTGCCCCCCCAGGACCTCCCAAAACTCGGGGGTCTCCTGCGTCTGGGTCAGGAGCACAATCTCCGCTTTGCCCTTCCGCTCGTTCTTGTTGATCTTCTCCGCAAAGAGCCTGAAAAGAGAGGAATTCAAGGGGGGAACCATAACCGAACGCCGAAAGTAGACTTTCCCCATGTTTTTATTATTGTACCCCAGATAATAATAATAATAATAATAATAATAATAATAATATCATACAGTCCTAAACACTTGGGAAGTGTTCGACTTGTGATTTTGTGATACGAAATCCAGCATATCTATCTTGTTTGCTGTGTCATACAATAATAATAATAATAATAATAATAAATAATATCATACAGTCCTAAACACTTGGGAAGTGTTCGACTTGTGATTTTGTGATACGAAATCCAGCATATCTATCTTGTTTGCTGTGTCATACAATAATAATAATAATAATAATAATAATAATAATAATAATAATAATAATAATAATAAATAATATCATACAGTCCTAAACACTTGGGAAGTGTTCGACATGTGATTTTGTGATACAAAATCCAGCATATCTATCTTGTTTGCTGTGTCATACAATATAATAATAATAATAATAATAATAATACATCACACAGTCCTAGACACTTGGGAAGTGTTCGACATGTGATTTTGTGATACAAAATCCAGCATATCTATCTTGTTTGCTGTGTCATACAATATAATAATATTAATAATAATAATAATTAATAATATCATACAGTCCTAAACACTTGGGAAGTGTTCGACTTGTGATTTTGTGATACGAAATCCAGCATATCTATCTTGTTTGCTGTGTCATACAATATAATAATAATAATAATAATAATAATAATAATAATAATAATAATAATAATACATCACACAGTCCTAGACACTTGGGAAGTGTCCGACATGTGATTTTGTGAAACAAAATCCAGCATGTCTATCTTGTTTGCTGTGTCATACAATAATAATAATACTAATAATAAAAGTATATATTTTTTTCCAATGAAAGTATTGGAAAATGAGCACGCAAAGATACTGTGGGACTTCCGAATCCAGACTGACAAAGTTCTGGAACACAACACACCAGACATCACAGTTGTGGAAAAGAACAAGGTTTGGATCATTGATGTCGCCATCCCAGGTGACAGTCGCATTGACGAAAAACAACAGGAAAAACTCAGCCGCTATCAGGACCTCAAGACTGAACTTCAAAGACTCTGGCAGAAACCAGTGCAGGTGGTCCTGGTGGTGATGGGCACACTGGGTGCCGTGCCAAAAGATCTCAACCGGCATTTGGAAACAACAGACATTGACAAAATTACGATCTGCCAACTGTAAAAGGCCACTCTGCTGGGATCTGAGCGCATCATCCGAAAATACATCACACAATCCTAGACACTTGGGAAGTGTTCGACTTGTGATTTTGTGATACGAAATCCAGCATATCTATCTTGTTTGCTGTGTCATAATAAAATAAAATAATAATAAAAGTAATAATAATAATAATAATAATAGCCCAAGAATAGTCCAAAAAATGAGGATCCAAAAGATCCTAAGAGCTCATGTAGGGAGATATGTCCCTTTGAGTAGCCATATAAGGCTGGATAAGGATGGCATTGTGACCCGGAAACACAGCTCTTTGGGACAAACAGTCTCCAAGAGCAGCCCCAAGTCTAGTAGTCAATCCCAGTCCTAAGCCTTAGCCGACTTACCTGGCTTTGGTGGTGGCGCTCAATGTGGCTTGTCCTCCCCTCCAGACATAGATCTCGAGGCCGTGGTCCAAGAGGAAGGCAAACCTACCAGAGAGATAATAATAATAACAACAACAACAACAACTGCAAAAGGCCACCCTACTGGGATCTGCACGCATCATCTGAAAATACACCACACAGTCCTAGACACTTGGGAAGTGTTTGACTTGTGATTTTGTGATACAAAATCCAGCATTTCTATCTTGTTTGCTGTGTCATACAATAAAATAATAATAATAATAATAATAATAATAATAATAATAATAATAGACCTGGGTAGAAGGACAGGTGAATGGCCTTTTGCTCAAGTAACGATAATAACAACAACGGACTCCTGTAGAAGGACAGGTGAATGTACTTTGAGCTCAGGTAAATAACAATAGTAATAATAATATAGTAATAGATTCAGGTAGAAGGATGTGAATGGACTTTGGGCTCAGGTAAAATGTTAATATAATAATAATAATAATAATAATAATAATAATAATAATAATAATAATAATGAGTTTATTTGTATCCTGCCACTATTTCCCCCGGAGGGGACTCGGGGTGGCTCACAGAAATATCAATTACAAACCAATAACAATATACAATACATCAATAATGGGTAAGAAATGAGTTTGGAAGGGCACCCAAAGGCCATCTAGTCCAACCCCCTTCTTCCATAGACCCCATCAAAGCCCTCCTGACAGATGGCTATACAGAATCCTAGAGTTGGAAGTGACTCCAAGAGACCCAGTCCAACCCCATTCTGCCAGGAA